>NW_020455743.1:1147276-1158800 GCF_003342845.1 Nothoprocta perdicaria
AAAAAAAAAAAAAAAAAAAGATTGGAAAGAAAATGAGTACATTTCCAGCAGTTTTGAGGTGGGACTCTCTTGTGAGGTCATTGTTCATTTGGCTGATTAGCTTTGTTTTCTTTGCAAAACCCATTCCTACAGTTTTGCTCTGGTGGCATAACTGTTGTGGAATGGCAATGGAAATTGAAACTCACCATTGCATTTCTCACACAGCAATACAAGGTAAAATCACTTGCAGCAATCCCTGAATAAAACGCCATCACCTTTGTACAGAGATATGCACAGCCAAAGTATTTTTTTTTCTTGTTAATCCTCCCACATTTTGAAGGCATACAAAATCAGAAGCTGATTCTGAACAACTGGAAGTGATAGTACACTCTTGTACCAAAGGGCAGGATCAAGACTTGTTTTTTTTTTTTTTTTTTTTTTTTTTTTTTTTCACATTTTCCGTGTTGCTGCTCTGAATGTCACAGGTAACATGCCAGACTTTAAAAAGACACTACAAATTCTTAACATTTCCCCAGGAAATACATATTTCCCTATTCTAGAAATTGACATACCAAAACATACTAGCAGTTTTGCCTTTTTGCTTGCTTGTCTGTTTGCTTTTCAGGTCAAAAAGACATTGCTTCAGAATTTGACACAGGGGAAAGTTGTGACAGAAACCTTCTTGCAGGGTCCTCAAGCCCTATATCCTGTGATGAGATTTACCAGGAGGAAGAAAAAGGTATGAACACGGATGAGAGGATAGGAGCATCACAAGCCTCTTGCCAAAAGTCATGTTTGAACAATTTCAACCCTTAATGGGGTTTCGGGCTAACAGGATGCAAATCAGTGCCGGTCAGACACATAGACACTCTCATTAAAACCATGGGGTCTGGACATGGGCTCTCTCAGCCATGCTGAGATGCAATGAAGAAGGCAGTGAAGCTGTTGGCATTACACTGTAAAAATAAATATATCTGTACACTGTATGTATAAATAAATATATCAACTCCAACAGCTGCACGAACTGGAGATGATCTTTTATAACACTGTTCAAAAAAGGTTGGTTGTTTTGATGATGTATGAAGATGAAGTAGGGAAAAATAAGAGGTCCTAGATCTGTTTAGCAAATAGATATGAAATAACCTGAGCCATAGTTGTTCACTTGTTAAGCTTTAGTTCCCAGTAAGAGAAATGAGCTTGAAGAGTCATTTTGGTTCCATTTTGGGGCAGATAAGGGCAGATTTTGGGGCAGTAAGTGGAGAAAAAGGGGGAGAAAAGGCATATTCATAATTCCACAGATTATATTTTCATGATTGAAGGATTATTCTCTCTGAAGTATCAAAGAAGTATGGATAACCAGCTTAGTTGAAAGCTATACTAAAATATTTAGACAGGGAATGAAATGAAATCAAATGAATGAAAATTGAAAATGCAAACTGAATGAAAATTCCAGCCATAACCAGACAGTATCAGAAAAATTAATCTGAATTAGTGAAGGTAGGAACTTTAAGATATAGCTACCTTAAACTGCAGTATTCAGAATATAGTGATCTAAAATTTTAGTAAGTTGATGTAAGCCAAATTGATTGTATTTTAATTCTGAAGAATAGTATCTATACTATTTTTAACTTCTGCACTTTGAATTCACAGCTGGAGTTGATTTTAAATTATTCTCTGCGCTTATGATGCAAATATAGATTTATGTCATGCCTGAAGTTTTTATGCTGATTAGGTTGGGGTGACTTTGTCTTTTTTGGCCCTTCTTAAATGTCTTGGTCCTCCAGGGCCTCACAGGCCCTGGTCCCCCTGTGGGACTTCTCATTTTTTTAACAGGTTTTGYATCTCCTCATACATCATTCCATGCTCCAGAGCATACAGAAACCTCACTATGGCAGACTCCATGAAAAAGCACTTTCATCTTTTTACATCATTAATCCAAAAACATACACATAATACTCTGTGAAAGACTCAGACAAAACACTATACCATGTGAACCCACAAAAGCAGGGCCCACACAGCTGTTGAGTTTTTCCCCAGTTCTTTTGAAGAACTTTTTTGAAGTTCTTTGAAGAGTTATTTAACAGGCCTAAGTCAAAAATCCCGCTGTGGCTTCACTATATTTTTGGAGTAAGCTGAAGATGTTTAACACGATAATGACACACACATACACACACACACACAAAAAAAAACCCCACTCTGCTTGCAAATGTCTTTGCTTGTGAAATGATGTGAAAAGTGAGAGAAGAGCACGATCTTTTCTAACTGCAAGATTTAAAATTAGGGATAATGAAAGATTTCAGACAACACAGACTAACATTTTACAAAGAGATCTTGAATTTCTGCAACAGCATGCAAAGAAAAGCAATTCCTCCTTGGTGAATATTAGAATAAACAGATTTTACTTCTGAATTAATTCTGAATTAATTCTGAAGTCCCCCTGTGGGACTTCAACCACCCTGATATTTGCTGGGATAACCACACAGCAATGAACAGACAGTCCAGGAGGTTCCTGCATACCCACCTCCTGTAGGGAAGAAGAGGTCAAGCTCTTCTCAGTGGTGGTCAATGATAGGACAAGGGGCAATGTATATCAGTTGAAACACAGGAAGTTCCATCTCCATATGAGGAAAATCTTCTTTACTCTTAGGGTGACAGAGAAGTGGAACAGGCTGCCCAGGGAGGCCATGGAGTCTCCTTCTCTGGAGGTCTTCAAAACTCACCTGGACTCCACCCTGTGTCACATAATCTAAGTGTCCCTGCTGAAACAGAGAGTTGGATTAGATAATATATAGAGGATCCATCAAAACATAACCATTCTGTGATTCGGTGATTCTGTGATTGAATTTACCCTCAGTGGTACTTCTGTGTTTACCCTCAGTCCTGCTCTTGATGTTTATCTTCAGTCCTACTCACCCAGTTTACCCTCAGTAKTACTGACCCTTAGTCCTACTGTCAATGTTTAGCCTCARTGGTACTTCTGTGTTTATTCTCAGTACTACTCCCACTCTTTATCCTAAGTACTACTCCTGATCTTAACACTCAGTTTTAATTCTGTGTTTACCCTTAGTGGTAATTTCGTGTTTCCAGTCAGTCCTTCTCCTGATGTTTACCTTCAGTCCTACCTTCAGTCTCCCTGAGGGTAAATATCACAAGTAGGAATGAGGGAGAATATCGAGGGTAGAAATGAGGTTATACATTACGGGTAGGACAGAGAGTAAACATGAGAATACCACTGAGGATAAACATCAGGATTAGGACTGAGGCTAARCATCAGGAGTATGCCTGACAGTAAACATCGAGAGTAGGACTGAAGGTAAACAAGGAAGTACAACTGAGGGTAAATGTCAGGAGTAGGACTGAGTCTAAACATCTGGAGTATGCCTGGCGATAACCATCAGGAGTAGGACTGAAGGTAAACATCTGCGGTAAGTCTGAGTGTAAACAATAAAGTACTTCTGAGGGTAGACATCGAGAGCAGAACTGAGGCTAAACGCAGAAGTACCACTGAGTGTAAACATCTGGATTAGGACTAAGGGTAAACACAAAAATACCTCCAAGCGTAAACTTCATAGTAGTACTGAGAGTGAACAACCGGAGTAGAAATGAGGGTAATCATCACGTAAGAAACTGTTGTGGACTTTGTTTTTTTCAACATTTTTGCCATAAATTTTATGAAGTCCTGGCCAARGCATCCTATCTCTTCATAGACTATGATATCATCTCCAATTGTTTATCTCCATGCAATTTATGAATTCTAGACCTTTGGATCCTGTCTGTGGGAAGACTGGGATAGCAGCTCAAGGTATATTATCTCTACACCATTTACCACTTCCTGGATCATCTCAAGGTCCTACAAATATTCAGCAGTGCCTGCCAAGAGGCACTGGCAGGTGAGTGGAGGGGAAGAGGATCACCAAAGCAAAAAAAATCAAGAAAATGGAGAGACTCTTCAAGAAGTGGAAGAAGAAAAGGACTACATGATTTCTCCCCTGCGGAGAGATAAGGTTCTTTTTCTTCTTCCCAACTCTCTATGAAAAAATAATCACCTGAGCAAAGGCAGAAATGACAAAACATAGCTGGACTAGTGGTGGTAACTAAAGTTGCTGCATCTCTCCCACTTGCTTATCTTTCTTCTTCATTTTGTTTTCCTTTTCCTCGTCTTATCTCTGTCCTATGACCTTTATGAGAATAGAGCTTATAAGGTTGTACGGCATTTGACYTCAATTGTGTCTTGCTCTTKGGATTGTATCGAAACTTCCCACGACAGTGGAATATGACAAATTGGGAGTAGGACTGAGGTTAAACAAGGAAGTTGCATGGAGGATAAATATCAGGAGTAGCACTGATGCTAAGCATTGAGAGTAGGCCTGATGGTAAACATCGAGAGTAGGATTGAGGGTAAATACTGAAGTACCACTGAGGGTAAAAATCAGGAAAAGGACTGAGGGTAAAATTGGTAGTAGGACCGAGTGTATACAACATGAATAGAACTGAGGGTAAAAAAGAAAGTACCACTAAGGATGATTGCTAGGAGTAGGACTGAGAGTAAATATCAAAGTACCACTTGGAGTAGGAGTAAGGGTAAAGGCTGAAGTACCTCTGAGGGTAATATTSGGAGTGGGGGTAAATATCAAAATATCATTGAGGATAAACATTGGTAATAGGACGGAGAGTGAACACCAAACCACAACAAAGCAAAGGGAAAACACTGAGAGCAGGATTGAGGGTAAACACAGAAGTACCACTAAGGGCAAACACTGCGAGTGCACCACTGCAGGAAAACATTGGGAGTAGGACGGAGCGTCAGCAAAGTATCACAGAGGGTAAATAACAAGAGTAGAACTGATGGTAAACATACAAGTACCACCAAGGGTAAACATCAGGAGTAGCATTGAGGGTAAAGACCAAAGTACCACTGAGGGTAAATAATGGGAGTAGGACTAAAGGTWAACACCAAAGTAAAAATGAGGGTAAACGTGGGGAGTAGGATAGAAGGTACACAATGAAGAATCACTGAGGGTAAACATAGGGAGTAGAACTGAGGGTAAAGATTGAACTATCACCAAGGCTATAAACTGGCAGTAGGATTGAGCATAAACCCCGCAGTAACACTTAGGGTAAACATCAGAAGTAGGACTGAGGGTAAATATCAAAGTACCACTGAGGGTAAACACTGGAAGTATGACCGAGGGTAAACAGTGAAGTACATTTGAGCGTAAATAACTTGGGTAAAACTGAGGGTAAACACCCAAGTACCCTGAGGGAAAATATCAGGAGTAAAACTGAGGGTAAAAATCAAAGTACCAGTGACGGTAAACATTGTGAGTCTATCTGAGGGTAAACTTTAAAATACCACTGAGGGTAAACATTAGGAGTAGGATTGARGCTAAACACCGAAGTACCACTGAGGGTAAATATCGGGAGTAGGACTGTGGGTAAACACTGAAGTACCAACAAGAGTATAAATAGGGAGTAAGATTGAGTACAATTATTGCAGTATTACTAAGGGTAAACATCAGATGTACAACTGAGGGTAAACATCGAAGTACCACTAAGGGTAATCATTGGGAGTAGGACTGAGGGTAAACATCGAACTATCGCTGAGGGTAAACATCATGAGTCAAAGTGATGGTAAACATTGAAGTACCACTGAGGGTAAACATGGAGAGTAAGACTGAGGGTAAACACCAAAGTACCATGAAGGTAAACATAAAGAGTAGGACTGATTGTCAACATCAAAGTACCACTGAGGGAAATCACTGGGAGTAGGAYTGAGGGTAAACGCCAAATTACCACTGAGGGTGCACATTGTGAGTAGGACTGAGTGTAAAGCCCAACGTACATTTGAGTGTAAATAATTGGCGTAAAACTGAGGGTAAACATAGAAGTAACAATGAGGATAAATATAGGGAAAAGGACTGAGGGTAAACATAGAAGTATCACTGAGTGTAAACATCAGGAAGGTGTAAACATTGAGGGTAAAGACTGAAGTACCACTGAGGGTAAACACTGGGAGTAGGACTGAGGGTAAACACTGATGTATATCTCAGGGTAAACATCGGGAGTACGACTGAGGATAAATACCAAAGTACCACTAAGGRTAGACATTGGGAGTAGAACTGAGAGTAAATATTGAAGCACCACTGAGGGTATATATGGGGAGTAAAACTGAGGGTGAACAGCCAAGTAACACTGAAGGTAAACATTAAGAATAGGACTGAGGGTAAACATTGAAGTACCACTGAGTGTAAAGATCGAGAGTACGACTGAGGGTAAACATAGAAGTTCACCCAAAGGTAATGACTGGGAGTAGGACTGAGGGTAAACATTGAAGTACCATGGAGTGTAGACATCGTGAGTAAGACTGAATGTAAACACTGAAGTACCACTGAGTATAAACAAGTACAAGTGAGGGTAAACAATAGGAGTAGCACTGACCAAAAACACAGAAGTACCTCTGAGGGTATATATGGGGAGTAGGACTGAGGGTAAACATTGGGAGTAAGACTGAGGGTAAAGATCAAAGTACCACTGAGGGTAAACATCAGGAGTTGGACTGAATGTAAACACTGAAGTACCACTGAGTGTGAACATGGGGAGTAAAACTGAGGGTAAACRCAGAAGTACAACTGAGGGTAAACTACGGGAGTAGGAGTGAGGAAAAACATTGAAGTATAACTGCAGGTAAACATCAGGAGTAGCACTGAGGGTAATAATCRAACTAACACTAACGAGGTTAGATATTGGGAGAAGGACTGACGGTAAACACCGAAGTACCACTGAGGGTAAAGATTGGGAGTAGTTCTGAGGGTAAAGAGTGAAGAACCCCCGAGTGTATACATTGATAGTACAACAAAGGACAAAAACCAAAGTACCACTGAGGGTCAATATAGGGGGTAAGACTGAGGATAAACACTGAGGGTAGACATCAAGAGAAGGACTGAAGGAAAACATCAAAGTACCACGGAAGGTAGACATCAGGACTAGGACTGAAGGAAAACATTGTAGTACCACCAAGGGTAAACATTGGGAGTAGGGCTGAGGGTAAACACCAAAGTACCACTTAGGGTAAACATCAGGAGTACGATTGATGGTAAACATTGAATAAGCACAGAGGGTAATCATCGTGAGTCCAACTTAGGTTAAAAATAGAAGTACCAGAGAGGATAAACATTGGGAGTAGCAGAGAGGTTAAACACCGATGTACCACTGAGGGTAAACATCAGGAGTAGGACTGAGGGTAAACATCAAACTACAACTGAGGGTAAACATCAGGAGTAGGACTTAGGGTAAACATTGAAGTTCCACTAAGAGTAAACATTCAGAGTAATAATGAGGGTAAACACGGAAGGAAAACTCAGGGTAAACATCGGGAGTATGATTGAGGGTTAATGCAGAAGTATCAGTGACAGTAAACATCGGGAGTAGGACTGTGATTAAACATTGAAGTACCACCGASGGTAAACGTGGGAAGTACAACTGAGTATAAACATCAAAGTATGACTGAGGGTAAAGGCTGGGAGTAGGACTGAGGGTAAACACCGACATACAACTGAGGGTAAACCTTGGGAGTATGACTGAGAGTAAACATCGAAGGACCACTGAGGGTAAACATCAGGAGTAGGACTGAGGGTAATCATCAAAGTACCACCGAGGATTGATGTCCRGAAGAGGACTGAACATAAACACTGAAGTACAACTCAGGGTAAACATCGGGAGTATGACTGAGAGTAAATAGTGAAGTACCACTGAGGATTAAACATAGGGAGTAGGACTRAGAGTAAACACTAAAGTATCACCATGGGTAAACACCGGGAATAGGGCTGAGGATAAACACTGAAGTACCACTGAGCGTAAACCTTGGGAGTAGGATTGAGGGTAAACACAGAAATAACACTGAGGGTAAACTTCAAGAGTACKACTGAGGGTAAACATTGAAATACCAAAGAGGATAAACATCAGGAGTAGGACTGAGCTTAAACACCAAAGTACCACTGAGGGTAATCATTGATCCTACTCCCTATGTTTTCCCTTAGTTCTCTTCCTCATGTTTACCCTCAGTCGTGAATCCTTGTTTCTCCTCAGGCCTAATCCCTCTGTTTACGCTCAGCMTTACTCCCGATGTTTATCCTCAGTCCTACTTCCGATGTTTACCCTCACTCTTATGCCCAATGTTTACCCTCAGGTTTCCCTCTGTTTTTATCCTCAGACCTAGTCCCAATGTTTACTCTTAGTCCTACACCCAAAATTTAACCTCATTCCTTCTCTTGATGTTTATTATCAGTCATACTCCTAACTTTAACCTCAGTTATACTTCTGTGTTTACATTGAGTCCTACTCCCAATGTATAACCTCAGTGGTAATTCCGTGTTTAGTCTCTGTCCGTTTCATAAATTTTACCCTCACTCCTACTCCTTGTTGCTACTGACAGGCCATATCTCGTTGTTTACTCTAAGTGGTACTTTCGGGTTTACCCTCAGTTCAACTCCTTCTGTTTACCCTAAGTCAGACTCCTGATATTTACCCTCAGTAGTACTTATGTGTTTACCCTCAGTCCTACTCCCAAAGTTTAACCTCAGTCCTTCTCCCAATGCTTTCTCTCAGTCATACTCACAGTTTACCCTCAGTACTTCCGTTTTTACCCTCACTCCTAGTCTCCATGTTTAAACCACAGTGGTGCTTCCATGTTTACCATCAGTCCTACTACAGATGTCTACACACAGTCCTCCTCCCAATGTTTAGTTTCAGTGCTACTTCCGTGTTTACCCTCAGTTCTGTCCCCTGTTTTGCCTTCTGTGGTACTTCTGTGTTTACCTCAATGTAACTTTTCTGTTAATCCTCATTCATACTTCCAATATTTACTCTCAGTCCTTCTCCCAATGTTTACTCTCAGTCGTATGCCCAATGTTTAGCCTTCAAGCCTACTCCCGATGTTTAATCTCAGTGGAGTTTCCATGTTTACCCTCAATCCTACTCCCCCTCTTTACTCTCAGTGGTACTTCAGTGTTTACTCTCAGTCTTACTCCTGATGTCCTACTCCTGAGGGTACTCAGTTCTACTCACCCCGTTTACCCTCACTACCACTCCTGAGGTTTACTTTCAATGGTACTTCTTTAGCTACCTTCAGCCCTACTTCCACTGTGTAACCCACAGTAGTACTTCCATGTTTATCCTCAGTCCTACTCCCGATGCAGACCCTCAGTCCTGCTCCCAAAATTTAACCTCAATACTTCTCGAGATGTTTACTATCAGTCATACTCCCAAACTTTAACCTGAGTTGTACTTCTGTATTTACCCTCAGTACTACTCCTGATATTTACCCTCAGCTGTGATTCCGTATTTACCCTCACTACTACTCCCGATATTTCCCCTTAGTCATATTCCTGATGTGTACCCTCAGTGGTCATTCTGTTTTTACCYTCAGTCTTAATCCCTACATTTACCCTCAGTGGTACATCCATGTTTACCCTCATTCCTACTACCAATGTTTGCTCTCAATCCTACTCCCGWTGTTTACTCTCAGTCCTAAACCCAATTTTTACCCTCAGGGTTCCTTCCATGTTTACTTACAGTCCTACTCCTGATGCTGACTCTCGGTCCTACTCCCAGAATTTCACCACAGTCCTTCTTCCAATCATAGAATCATAGAATCATAGAATCATAGAATCATAGAATCATAGAATGCTGAAGGTTGGAAGGGACCTCAGAGGTCATCGAGTCCAACCCCCCTGCTCATGCAGGGTCACCTAGAGCACGTGGCACAGGGCTGCATCCAAGCGGGTTTTAAAGATCTCCAAAGAAGGAGACTCCACAACCTCTCTGGGCAGCCTGTTCCAGTGCTTTGTCACCCTCACAGTGAAGAAATGCTTCCTTAAGTTCCTGTGGAACTTCCGATGCTTCAGTTTGAAGCCATTTCCTCTAGTCCTATCCCTGCCCACCACTGAAAAGAGGCCGCCCCCCTCCTCCTCACTGCCTCCCTTGAGGTATTTATACACGCTGATCAGGTCCCCCCTCAGCCTCCTCTTCTCCAGGCTGAACAGGCCCAGCTCTCTCAGCCTTTGCTCATAGGGCAGATGTTCCAGGCCTCTGATCATCCTRGTAGCCCTGCGCTGGACTCTCTCCAGCAGCTCCACATCCATCTTGTACTGGGGAGCCCAGAACTGGACGCAGTACTCCAGATGTGGCCTCACCAGGGCTGAGTAGAGGGGGATGATCACTTCCCTCGACCTGCTGGAGATGCTTTTCTTAATGCACCCCAGGATCCCSTTGGCCTTCTTGGCCACCAGGGCACACTGCTGCCTCATGGTCAACTTGTCGTCCACTATGACACCCAGGTCCCTCTCTGCGGRACTGCTCTCCAGCAGGTCCACACCTAATCTGTACTGGTGTCCAGGGTTATTCCTCCCCAAGTGCAGGACCCTGCACTTGCCCYTGTTGAACCTCATGAGGTTTCTCATTGCCCAGTCCTCCAGTCTGTCCAGGTCCCTCTGGATGGCAGCACAGCCCTCAGGGCTATCAGCTACTCCACCCAGTTTGGTATCRTCGGCAAACTTGCTGAGGGAGCACTGTTTACTATCAGTCGTATTCCCAAACTTTAACCTCAGTCCTACTCCCAATGTTTACCCTAGGTGTTGATTCCATGGTTGCTCTCAGGTCTAATGCCGTTGTTTACCCTCACTTGTATTCCCTCTGTTTACCACAGTGATAAATAAGTTTGGCAGAAGATAGATAGAAAAATAGATATGAGTTGTAGTGTAACGTGTTTATATCTGGCATTAGCTACATGTTCAAGGTATAGACAATTTGCATCTTGTGAGGTAATTTAGTAAAAAAAAAGTAACTTAAAGTCAGGTGAATTTTACTCTCCTACTGTCAATTTTTTGTGCTATTACTTGACCTAATCCACACTTACTTCTCAGATTGGAACAAATTGCAATACTCTCCTWCCTGTGCTTATAAACATGAATAACTTCATGTATAAACCATCTGTAAATTATACACCTGTAAAACTGTCTTTCTAACAAAAATTCAGACTGAATTGGTAGCATTAGTAACATTCAATCAGATTCTGTACCACCCAGAAGGATGCTTTTGCAGTGTCATGGAAATTAAGATGGCCACTCCATTAGGTTTCCTTCCTGTTAGGGTAAAAAACACATTAAATCAAGTCTATCAGAGGAATGGACTTGTCTATATTGTACCCCCTCATCTAGAGATAGCTGAGCTGGTTATAAACACACTAATACAGATCATTAACATAGTATGTCTGCAGAAGTATACACTCCAAGAAAACAGGAGTTAGTGCTCTGTATCTTATGACTAGATTGCTTCTGGTATCTGAGCTACTCTGATTTAGAGCCAACAAACAGAAAAACATCAACATAATCTCTTAGGATTTGTTGATTCTGATGCTTGCTGGTTTGACAGGGAGCTTCAATATATTTTCATGTTGTAAAGAAGATAATTTAAAGACTTTTCCTTCTGGACTCCAAGAAACTATTTTTGTTCTCATTTGTAACTGTCAATATTAAAAAAAAAAAAAAAA
>NW_020455743.1:1158845-1183527 GCF_003342845.1 Nothoprocta perdicaria
AGGTGCAAATCCGTGTCCATGTGGATTATTATGAAGATCCTGCCCCTCTACTCAGCTACTCAGCTAGATCCTGTCCCTCTCCTTAGCTCTGGTGAGGCTGCACCTGCAGTACTATGCAGTTCTGGGCTTCCCAGTGTAAGAGGCATGTGGCGCTTTTAGAGAGGGTCCAGCAGAGGACAAACAAGATGATTAAGGGAATGGAACATGTCTCCTCTGAAGGGAAACTGAGTGAGTGAGTTGGGCCTGTTTAGCTTGGAGAAGAAAAGTCTGAGAGGAGATATGATTAATATGTATAAGTACATGAAAGGTGAATGTAGGGAGGATGGAGCCAAGCTCTTCTCAGTGGTGGCCAGTGACAGGACAAGGGATAATGGGTGTAAGTTGCAGCACAGGAAGTTCCATCTCCATATGAAGAAGAACTTCTTTCCTGTGAGGGTGACAGAGCCCTGGAAAAGGCTACCCACGGAGGCTGTGGTGTGTCTTTCTCTGGAAGTCTTCAAAACCCACCTGGATGCCACCCTGTGCCATGCTCTAGGTGTCCCTACTTGRGCAGGAAGGTTGGACTAGATGACCCCATCCAACCTTGAACATTCTGTGATTCTGTGAAGATATACTCCATTATTCACCCTTTTCATGAATCACATTTCTAGAATATGTTATTTAGCTAATTGTTTTTAATTAAAGATAAGATTGTTCTGCAAAACAACGTTCTGAAATCCAGAAAAGAAAATAACTCCAGACAGCTTCTTCTTTGCTGACTCTTAAAAGCACAGTTTGTGAGAGGGACAGCTCTTCTGATTTTGCCTCCATCTCTGAAGTTCCTCAGAAAACTGCCTCAAACTGAAAACACTGGGTAAACCTGCCATGCTAAGAATAAAAAATACTGAGGAAGGTCATAAAGAGCACTTCTCTCAAGAGACTAGTCATCTGTGATATTCAGACCAGATTCAAGTTCCTGCTTTTTGTTCTATGTCAGGCTCATCAATCAAAGATGGCCTTTGATTACTTTTTTGTTTTAAATCCCCGCTCTCTAAAAAAAAAAAAAAAAGAAAAAGAAAAAGTTCCTTACTAATGAAAAACTGCAAGAATGCAAAACTGCAAGTCCACCCATGCATTAGTATACTTGCTGATGGTGTTGAGGGAGGTATCTTTTTTCTCAACTAAGTTTTCTCAACTTACTTGGAAAGACTTTTCTGGCTATAATTGGATAGACTTTAAAAATCTCCCTCAGAATAAAAGGGCTTATCTTGTGTGGTCACATGAGATATGGGTTGAACCACTGACTCATTTCATGAGAATGTCTGCAATCCCTATGAATTTGGGATGAACAGTAGCAACTGTGATTGCTCAAGCATATTCAAAAAAAAAAAAAAAGAGCAGTTATGTGGTCTCTGAAATCAAAGGACAAGGGACGAGAAGATTAGAGAGCCCAATGGAGAAGGGATTTCGAGCAGGATGGAGAAGTAGAGCTGTAAAGAGGGAGAGAGTGCTTAGGGAAGAATCAACGGCTTTTAGGTTCTCACAAAGCATGTGCTGTCTTTATCTACTCCTATTGCATGACTTTTGAGAAGGGACTCATTTGGAGCAAGGACATGTACCTTCCTGATAATGCAATACTGGAGAGCCTGTCACTCTGCTCCCTTCCCCAGCATCCTCCAAACCTTGATCATTGTGCCTTTATGCACTTTGAGAAAACAAGGCAGCCCTCGGAAAGACCCAGTCCATAGCTGGGGATCAAGAGATCCAGATCCCCACTGCAAGCACGTTGCAGCTCCCTCCTTCAGGCACAACTGTACCTACAAAAGGCTGCTGGGTGGCAGCACCTCCAGACCAGATTCTAGTCCCATTTTTTTCCCGCAAGGGCGATGTTTATCACAGTGTACACACAGATATTGTGTGAAGAAATCTCCAATTGCATTGCAGTCCATACACAGAGAGGACACCCATCTGCTATGGTGATGAGTCCTGACATCCAGTGAAAGCCCTAACCATCCTTTGAGGTGATGCCACATGGGAGCAGACATCTCTGAGCCCCTCCTGAAAAGGTCTGAGGTGCCAGTTATAAGCATTCAAGCAAGCCTGAGCTCTCCCAACTTACCAGCTCTGTCACAAGGTAAGCATAACCAGCTTGCATATAAGCTGAAAATATATCTCAGGGCTTCACTTTATATTTACAGAAAAAAAGTATCTTTTTTTTAAAGAAAATATTTTCCTGAAGAAATATTGAAATTTCCCRTTAAATAGAAACCCTAAGTTCCATCTTAAAGGGGCTTTGTGAAATCCAGCCTTGAGTAATTTTTTTTCTTTTTTCCTGCAGCTATAAAGAAAGACACCAGGTTTGATTCACCTTCACATTAAGTTATGCTAGTACAATTGCATTTCTTCCAGTGGATTTACATAAATGTAAATTAGACCCTCTTTCTTGCAGTCAAGTAATGAGATTTTCCGAGTTCTGGAAGGAATCATCTGTATCCCCTTAGAGAGATAATTCTCTTCCCTTAGTAATGTGGCTATAAGTAGTAGGAATATGGCAAGCAAAACATGGTAAGTTAACATTTAGTCTCATATTCCATATTTTCACTCATGTTGTAATTCCTGAGTGTTGTCTTCAGCGTCAGAGAATACAAATAAATAAATAAATATAAATAAAGCTCAGTCTCTTTTTACTGTCTCTCACATCAGAATAGCAAAGACTTTTGCTATAAATACCAATTCCTATTTGCTCAATAAAGGCCCATTTTGGTTCAAAAGGTATTTGCAAATCTCAACAAAACCTCTCTAATAATTTTATTTGCAAGGAAACATAAGAAACAAGAACATTTCATACCATTTACAATATTACTGAGAACATTTTGTTCAGATCTACTGTAAGCCAAGAAAGTAATTAAAAGAGGAAGGACTTGGTTGTTGCCCCTATGGGATAGAGATAGTGCCATAGCCCCTGCAGAGATGAGTTTTGCATGGTCTTTCTATTTTGCTTTGTTTTATTTTTTTTCCTCTTCTTTTAATAATGTAAGCACTGAACTAGCCTGAAACCTACTGAGCTGATTTCTGTAGGTACAAACTCAAGTATCTTGGGAAAATTAGAGATTAATCTGGAAAATTTAATCCTGTATACTACCCACAAGTTCAGAAGTTCTGCTGCAGGGAATCAACATTCTACTTTTCCCCAAGGAGTTACATCACTAAGCTCAGAGCTCACCTAAGCTGCTGACATTAACTGACAGCAATGTTCCATTTTTCATGTTATCTCCTGAAATGAAAATATAAAGTCTCTTAAATTGTGTCTTAAATTATTTCTCTCAAAATCAGATAAGTCACTCTATACATTTAAGAGTAAGAGTGTTTAAAATGAATATAACTCATGRTTTTTCAATATATTCCCAACAAGTCATTGTTTCAAGCCTTCATGTTGTACAGCTGAGTTTAACAAAAGGATAATCTTATAAGCAGTGTTTGTAGTTACGCATGATAAGCTGGATAATCAAAACTCATGTGACAGGATAAAGTAAATGACATCGAGGTCAAGAATTTATAAACCATGTAAAGCACTGCAAAATATCAGTCAGAGGTCAGTGGCAGAGTTTGAAATAGCAGTCATCTGATCAAGCTCGACTTTCTGCTGTGAGAATTGAGCTCATAGACAACTCTAATTATACCTTACTTTGGATAAATTCCATTGTCAAGGTCTAAAGATGATGATAAAAATATTTCAGAAAAAGCACCTAGGAACAAAAGCTTACAAGGCACATGGCTTCCTTAATTATAGACATTTTTAGTGTGGGCAACATCATTAAATAACTTATGACAGTCGAAAACATTGTTTGCTCTAAGCAGATGGTCAGCAAATGTATTTTGTGTGTGTGATTTACATATTGGTCTGAAAAGAGTTGGTTAATTTCATTTAACATGAAAATGAAGAAGACTGTTAGTTGCATTCTTGTGTAGATAATCTAATATAATGAATTATTTCASTAAGACATGTTTTATTAATGTACATGTTTTGCTTTGAACATATTTTAATTTGTATTTACCAAAAAAAGCTTCGTTTTTTTTCTCTTCTTAATACTTCCTTTGCCTGCTACCATCACACTTCGGTAGGAGACAAAAAGGTGCTTAGCTGGAGGCTGACTTTATTGAGTAAAAATTTCTGACTTAAGTTTACTGTCAAGTCCATGAGTCCTAATGGCCCTGACCAGCCTCACTCATGCACCCCCTATACATTGCATCTCTAAGGTAAGCCTTCCCCTAGTCTTCACCGGRGCTATATCATCTCTAGTCCTATCCTTTGCCTGTCCACATGTCCTCACCCCATGGATTCTGGCAGTTCCAGAAAAGCTGATGACCCATTGGTTGTTTACTCACTTATTTACTCATTTAAAAGACTGCGGTGATGACTAATCACATCTCTTTCTGATTTGGAACATTGACTTGAAGGCGGCACTTCCACACCACAGATCATTTTGTGTATCAATCCATTAACTGAATTATAAGGCCTATCAAGCACAAGAAATAATAAAGTAATTAGCATAGAAAAGTGCTAAATGGGATTCTACAGCCATCCTGCTCAGATGGGCCTATAAAGTATCCTCTACTGACCCAGGATCTGGAAGATCACGAAATCCCTAGAATTCTTCTCCAGACCTAGAAACAAGTCTGGAACATGCCCCCAGCTGATACTAAAACTGTCTCATGGCACAAATGGACCTCCCTAAGGCAGGGAGAATGCAGAAGGAGATTTTCTTCCATAAGAGATAGTGGTTGATGAGTAGGAGGCAGTTCTCACCTACAGGGAAGTTTACTGCAGGTTTATGGGGTTTTGTTTGTTGTTTTTTTTCCTATTGAATCAGTCACCCTCTTCCTCCATTCTGTGATAAGCTCACAGTGTCCTGAAGAAACCTCACAAGTACTTCTCAGAGTTTTATTTCCTCTGTAGTTTAGACAATATCTTCACATTTTCAAAACTAGGGGTAGGAGAGAGAATGCATTCCAGATTACTGGCAGAGGTTATTGGTCAGCCACTCTCCATCACCTTCTAGAGGTCCTGGAGAGCAGAGGAGGTGCCAGAGGACTGGAAGAGAGCCAACGTCACTCTAGTGTTCAAGGACAAGAGGGAGGAGCTGGGCAACTACAGGCCGGTCAGCCTCACCTCCGTCCCTGGTAAGGTGATGGCGCAGCTCATCGTAGAGAGCATCTCTAGGTATATGAAGGAGAAGGAGGTGGTCAGGAGTTGACAGCATGGATTCACCAAGGGGAAGTCACGTCTGACAAACCTTATAGCCTTCTATGATGGGATAACTAGTAGGCTGGACAAGGGGAGAGCCGTGGATGTTGTCTACCTTGACTTCAGCAAGGCTTTTGACACCATCTCCCATAATATCCTCATAAGAAAGCTCCAGAAGTGTGGTCTGGATGAGTGCACAGTGAGGTGGATCGAGAATTAGTTGGATGGCAGAGCTCAGAGGGTGGTAATAAATGGGGCCCAGTGCTGTTCAATTTGTTCATCAATGACCTGGACGAGGGCACAGAGTGCACCCTGAGCAAGTTTGCGGACGATATCAAGCTGGGTGGAGTGGCCGACACTCCAGAAGGCTGTGCTGCCATTCAGAGGGACCTGAACAGGCTGGAGAGTTGGGCRGAGAGGAACCTCATGATGTTCAATAATGACAATTATTATATATAAATATATAATATAATGATATAATAAGATAATAATATGATAAGATAATATATGATATATATGTTATATATTCTATATGTATAGAACAAGAACAAGAACAAATTATTATTGTTATTATTTATTCTCCGTATATTTGTCTAACATTTTTTTAACAGGTTTTGCATCTCCTCATACATCATTCCATGCTCCAGAGCATACAGAAACCTCACTATGGCAGACTCCATGAAAAAGCACTTTCATCTTTTTACATCATTAATCCAAAAACATACACATAATACTCTGTGAAAGACTCAGACAAAACACTATACCATGTGAACCCACAAAAGCAGGGCCCACACAGCTGTTGAGTTTTTCCCCAGTTCTTTTGAAGAACTTTTTTGAAGTTCTTTGAAGAGTTATTTAACAGGCCTAAGTCAAAAATCCCGCTGTGGCTTCACTATATTTTTGGAGTAAGCTGAAGATGTTTAACACGATAATGACACACACATACACACACACAAAAAAAAAAAAAAAAACCCACTCTGCTTGCAAATGTCTTTGCTTGTGAAATGATGTGAAAAGTGAGAGAAGAGCATGATTTTTTCTAACTGCAAGATTTAAAATTAGGGATAATGAAAGATTTCAGACAACACAGACTAACATTTTACAAAGAGATCTTGAATTTCTGCAACAGCATGCAAAGAAAAGCAATTCCTCTTTGGTGAATATTAGAATAAACAGATTTTACTTCTGAATTAATTACAGAATTGTCTTCTTGGCAAAAAGCTAGGCACTTCATGAACTGCATTATTTAACAGTAATGTCATTAGATGTAYTGAAGAAGCTAACCTTGTTTATAAGCTTCCTAATTTTTCAAATAATAAAGGAGTGCCAGAGAAAAGTTGAGGCTAAATATACCARTAACGTTGATGCAGATAAAAGGTGGCGAGATATAGTCAAATATGTCAGTGCACAGCAAGTACCTTGTAAATACATGAAAGTACAAACAGAATTTCCATTGGCAATGCTAAGACTACTGCAAATGTGGAAAGCTGTTTTCATCTTTAAATTCTTAATGAATGGATGAAAAGATATGTTTTAGTTTCAGAATTATTAATATTGTTATCATAAACCAATATTTTTTWAAAAAGTCTCCACTGAATATTTTATTTTGCTTTTTCAAATACTTAAAATATTTTAAGTAGTGACACAGTGCTCAAAGGAACATGAAAACTAAAGAGGCTTAGTTTCCCAGTTTTACAGCTGCAGAATATTCAGACAGTTGCAATGTTTTGTATGCAATTCATTAATGATGCCTATAAAATGTAAGCAAAATATTTTCCAAAATATACCACCTGGCACCATTATTCATATTGTTCCCAATACTTATGATTTCATGTACAGTTATCTAGATACTGTGCAAGCTATGGTAATTTGTTTACTTAGCTTGTTTTAAGTATTTGAAATATTAAGTATTTTTCTTTACTCATACTATCAAATATGAGTATTTTTATTTATTTATATACTATAGAATTTGACTGGGATGAAAATCAAGATCTGTGGAGATGCAAAATTAGGAAGTCCTGGCATAAACCATTTGAAAATAGTGKTTTTTTAGCCATATATTTTTTTTTCTTGCTTATAAAGAATTCTGAATGCAAAAGGGAACACAATTCATTTCTGAGTCATATATTTCTTTGTGTCTTTTTTCTTTTTTCTGGTCCAGGACATTTTTTAAGCCAAAACTTATCTTTCTTTTACAGGAACAGTCCTGTATCTTCATAAGCTCCAGTGATGAAATCTTTCTTTTTTTAAGTTGCTGCGTTTTACATGCCCAGATTTTTTTTTATTTGGCTAATTAAATACTCTTTAAAAAGAAAAACATGAATACAAGATTTCTATTCAGTTCTTTTAGTCTCTGCATTTTAAAGCATATGGCTGGCTGTAAAATAATAAAATGCATAAATAATATACACATACACGCACATTTGCAGCATAAAGTGTTTGCTGCATTTACATTTAATTTAATTTTAAGTATACTAAATAACAACTGTTCTGGCACATGAAGGTCAATGAAAGCCAAGTAACCATCAAGTAYAATGAAAGTACAGTCCCCCAGACTGGTGGGGACTTGTTAATTCTTTTCACAGAAGCAAATAGTGCTTAAGAACCATCTGATCATCTAGGAATAACTGTAAAGATAAACACCAAAAGGCGGAGTTCATAGATGAAAGTAATGCTGAACTTAGTCGTGTCTCTGAAAAGAAACATTGTGGGGCCCTGAGCAGGGAGACAAGAGTTTGGGATGTCTAGAGACACCTTGTTTCTCCATTTTCAGCTGAATGAGCCACAATTTTATTTTCTACAGATAACTCCACACCCAGTGACCTCATTGCTGGGAACTACTCTGAGCCACAGTGTAAGACTCAAAGCAACTGCTTTGGCAATGGCAGAAGCAACTCCTCCCCAGATTTTATCTTTCCAAAGGCCCTTTCCAGCACCTCAGCTTTATGGTTACGTATCTGGGCATGCCATACAATCAAGAGAGATCACAAGGCCCCCAGGAAAAATCAAAGGCAGAGGATGGGATGCCACTGCCAGCAGAGCTGTTTGTCAAGCCTGCAAATGGTTTCTGAGGAACACTTGGGAAAGAGATGTTCATGAGGAAAGAAGGGTATGAGCTGGATGCACTAGACAGCAAAATCAGCTCTAAAATACAATTCCCCTGCCATAAAAATCCTCCAGCATCCATGCCCAAGAGATTTTTTTCTCATTTTTGTCTGGAATTTATGATCACAAGCCTATATAGTTCATTTCTTCAGCATAAGAAATGGTCTGAAAGGAGGTCAAAGATGAAGCAAATCCTTTTAACAGCCTTCTAGGGTATTTTCATGTTCTACTGTGCTACTGGCCTTGTACCAGGGAAAGAATCCTCTGTCCTGCTTGCGGAAGTGTCTTGCATGCTAAGCTGCACAGCACAACAGCAGTGACAGGTGATCTCCAATAAGGCAAGATTGCCAAGTGTATTTCTAGATATTGGGTGATAGATTGTATGCAGTAATAAATAAATGGAGAAGAGCAAGRCTGTGATAGAGAGCCTGTTGCCAGTTCACACAACAAGGTACAAAACCTCTCAAAGAAACTGTTATCAATAATGTGGTAGAGGACTGATACATTCAGCAATTATTCCAATATATTGTTGCTCTTTTTTTTTTTCTCTTTTTTTTTTTCTTTTTTTCTTCTAAGAAAACTTTCTGTATTTCATATTAGGACTAATTGCTTATGCTGTCTATTAAAAGGCATCCACTGAAGGTAATTTATTGAGTTCAGAAATACTACATGGAAGGATTAAGCAAGTCATGTGTATTAATTTTGATATGTGTTTTAGCTATTTAGCTCCTACTGCTCTGTACAGCAGAGTGTGTCCTGTCTCTGCTAAGACCCCTCCACCAAGACCAGCAAGGTACAAGTGCCATTATCTGGTGAGTTTTGTCTCCTCAGTATGGGAGATGATTGAGATGAACAGGCCACTGGACTTAATTAGCACATGAATCAGGGGATGTGCTTATATCTACAGCACAGACACCAGGACAAGGCTTCACGATGGCAGAAGGCACACAAAATACCACGTCAAAGTCCAAGGTGTGACACTGGGTCTCATATGTCCTGCCTAAGATATTAAAAGAATACAGAAGGTACAATCCTAGAATGCAGAGAAAAAAAAAAAAAGTCTTAGCACAGAAGAGTCTCATTTACTATATTTCACATGTTTTTAATGCTGTTAATATGTTTTAAAATGCAGTAACAATGCATTAAAATGCATTTGAAGACATACATAAAGAGTAAAATTCTATTGAAAATATGCTGTAGCATAGCCCGTAATGACATTTCTAAAGCYTTTCCACTGTTTTCTCAGTACTGTTTATCACATTCATACATTGAAAGAAATAATTTTGAAGCTATAGATAAGAGATAATGAAACAGGAGTAATCTTTATAAGGTAGTAATTGTGTTGTAGACCCCAAATGTATCATCCACAAGGACATGGGTTAATTATCACCAGTGAAATATTTAGACAAATGTGAACTGGAATTAATTTCATCTTTCCTTGCTTCTCCCATTGTGCCTGGCACTTCCTCATGCTGAGTTCAGCTGTGGAGCTGAGAAGTGAAGAAAATACCCGAGGGTCAAACAGTACTAAATGTGTCAGCTTGAGAACAGAAGGAGTGAGATTGCTTATGCTTAAAGTCTTCTGAACTGGAGATGCAGAAAGTGTTCACATGGATAGGGACTGAAAAGAGGAGAGAGGGATAAGAGAACTGATTACATTTTGGCAGAATAACAAAAATCTGGGAAAAAAAATAGCTATAATGAAATTTAGGAAGTGAATTTGGTAATTTGAACACAGCCAGTGACCAGAATGAGATGCCTCCAGGAGTGACTGTAAAGGAGCAAGTCATACTGCTCCTRAAGAGCTGTGCTGAAGGACAGGGAGTCCTTTCTCAGTTTCTGTAGTAAAGTAGTTTACATTGCTGTGAAGCAGTGTGTTTGACGGGCTTGATTAAAAAGCAGTGAATCAAGACTTGTAGTTTGCATATCTTAATGGTGCTCCCAAGAAAGAGTAACCAGTTAAGAGTTTGATCTCTGAGTAGAGATTTTTAGGGTGTCTCAGAAGACCAGCTGGCAAACACAGGAACTCTGTGATTGCCTCACTCTTGCTCCCCTGCCTCACCCATGTCCAGCTAGCACTCCCAGGAGTCTATTCCCATTCAGATCTGAACCTTTCAGGGAGCAAAGGGTGTCATATTACTGCGCTCAAGGCTTTTGGATTCAGAATAAATTCTATTTCRTTAACCATCTGATAACAATTACAGTGGGAAATGCTGCAGGTATGCACGAATTGACTTAAGAATGACAATCCAGACTGGCATTTATTTCATGGAAATTATGTAATTTCTGCATTTTCTGTACTTAGCTTTATCCGTTTGCTTGCATGTTGTGAGAAAAAAAAATCTGTCTCACAGCCCCTTTTGCCATTTCATTATTTTCTATCTTTTGCTAGTTTTTCTTTCCACTGCGTTATTGCCCTCTTTATTTCATTTTGTTTCAGCCTCTAATCTGAGTTTYCCTTTGCTTCTGACAATGCATATTTGCTTAGAAGATAAGGCGTTACTTGCCCCAATAGAAGTTGCATAATTTTCCATTTGGCCAAGAGAGTTCTGCTCTCTCATTTTTGTTTCCTGCTCGTGAGTGCACACACCATCTGTGCCTTTTACTACAGCCTTCTTACACGGTCTCCAGGCTTAGTTAGTGATTTTAAAGTTTTATTACTTTGCCCTTCAGCCTCATGTTAATCATTTTTCTCTCTGTTTTAAAAGTCTGCCCTTTCAAAACTTCCTGTTAACATGTGAACCACAGGGAAATCACCTCTGATGTGTTATCAAAACCCATTGTATGGTCATAACTGGTTATCAGTGGAAATAACTGTAATAACAAGAACCCAATCCAACTGTTACATTTAGTGCAATAAAAAATTATTAATTAAAAAATAATAGAAGAGCCTGCCAAGAACAAAGAGGCAGTCAGGGTAAGAGCCATATGAGTAGGTAGAAACAAATAAATGCACTTAAAATTTTCTCTTTTCACTCATGCTTTTTATTTCAGTGTTTAAGAAATCTCATATGTGCCTATAGCAAATTTATTTGATGACAACTGTAAATATACTCAGAATGTTGTCCAAAAGCCTCCTACARTCTAAAACCATATATTGCAAGCCTCACAAATTGCCCCTCAAATTTGAAATTCAGTCTAGTTCAACTAGGGAGATGTTTGAAACTGCTCTATTTCTGGAAAGAGACAAGAGCTGATTGATAGTAAGGAACACTCTGACTCAGAAATCATACAATTTCCTCAAAACCAGAAATATTTTGCAGGAAAGTAGGATTACTTTCAGACTKTAAGAGGAATGAAGACTTTCTGATTAAGGCATAGGGGAGGAAAAGGAAAGCGTAAATCTCATCTCTGCCAGAGTTGCTTGTATATCCCTGGAAAAGTCACATCACATTTCTGTAACTTGTTTTCACAGCTACAAAACGAGTTTTCTTTTTCCTTTGAAAAGCATGTGTTGGAGTGAAAACTCTTTTAGGCTTGCTCTTTTTCCAGTTACTTGTTTGTAGGGAAGCTAACACAAGAGTTCTTTATCTGATTTAGGTTTTCAAATTGGGGGCTTCTTTATCATTAAGGCTTCTACTTAATGTGACAGGAAAAGGAAAAGGAAAAGGAAAAGGAAAAGGAAAAGGAAAAGGAAAAGGAAAAGGAAAAGGAAAAAGAAAAGGAAAAGGAAAAACTGTAAGGTGGGAATAACACAATCAAGCATTCAGATTATAAATTTGACATTTTACTGGGGCAAATGAGCGCAAATCATGACAATCATTCTAAAAATGTTCAACTTTGTGGAATACAAACAGAGAACAAGAGATATTTCATTCTGAGACTCATGAACATATGATCATTTACTGAAGAAGTATCAGGAGACTTTGCAGGCATATGGATTCTTTTATGCACTGTCTCTATTCTAGAGTGAAGGTGGGTAMAGGGAAGATCTTTCATATGACATTGTTCTCAAAAATTGAATGACTTTCAAATGCTTTATTTCATATTAAATATGACAAAATTTYATTATCTTCTACAAAATCCTCTTCACTGTTATATTTAAAAGGCAAACAACAAAACTATTTGCATGTAAAAGAAGAAAGGAATGAATAGAAATAAATACAATTTTATGCCATTTTCATCCATTTCCATTTGCTTGATTTGAATTATCATGGTGTACTACTAGTCCTTTTCCATAAGAAATAAYGAAAACATAAATTGAAACATTTATTATTGTTATAAAAGGCATTTGTCAATCCAAGGTCATCAGCAGGGATTATTTAAAACTCAAAAATGTATTTTACTAAAGCTATTTCATTTACTCCGTCATTTCATTACTTTTCAGCTACAGCAGTTGATTATGATAGACAAAAATATAGGCACCAAAATTTAGAAGTTAATTCTAATGTGACTGCACTGACAGCACTGAAAAGACAGYGGTCTCCCAAATTTTCGAAGGACCCAAATATCATTTAAGTTCAGGTGTAATAAAGAACAATAAATTATTTTTAAATTCATTTATCAAATATAAAATTTTCAAAATATGTTTGAAAGGTTTGAAATATGCATGAGTCAATACAATAGAAGTGAAAATAACACGATGACACATTATTGGATAAGTTGTCATTCCACTCCTCACAATAACAGAAGGAATAAATAGAAACAACTTAAGGAGATTTGAAAAGATGGTCTGGCAAGATCGATATCCTTTCTTTCCCTTCATACCAAAATTATTCTCTGTTCTCACATMCTAAAATTATTCTCTGTTCTCACATACTAACAAAATTTACTTACATTAATTAAAAATTTGTGCAAGAAAATTCTTTATTGAAAACTCTCTCATGTGTTGAGTTTGTGATGTAGATATAGTTGAAAAATATACCATATTCAGACCCTCTCCACTACAAATGTTTCTCTCTGATGTGCACTGTCTCAGACTCACAAGCAGACACATATACAGAGATTTTCATTCAGAACAATGTCTTGACATAGCAACTCTGTTCTAAATGTACCTTTTATTTCAGCAGCCCTTTTGAAACCTGACACTAGTGTAGATTAAAATTCAGCTCATGCAGTTTGCTGCATATTGAATTTCTTATTCCTCTTTTTAAGTTTTTTACTTTAGAAGAATGACTAATTGAAAGCATTCACTTTGATTACCAGGAAAAATAGCAAGTTCTTAGGGCATTATTGTGATGTAAGTTTCTGAGTCAAATCAGGACTTCCAGTCAGTATAATGAAAGACCTTTTTTTTTTTTTTTTTTTCCCCTAAATGGCATATAAACAAGGAGAATCAGAATTATAGCTCCAAATAGAATTATCAGTTTCTGAAAGTATATCTGGATCTGGTCAGGTACGATGACACAGCAGCTATTCTGGAATAACAGCCTGGTAGCTCACTCCCAAGTTATGAGCATCCTTCCCTAAATTCCAAAAAGTACTAAGCCATTGCTGCACAGTATTTGCAGCCATTGCTGCAAAATATTGCTGCACAATATCTGAATTATAGTTGCTTTCAAAAAGTCAATAATATTTGCTGATTTTTCTTTTCTTACAACTGTGTTTTCTGAAGTGACTGCAAACTGCCAGCATGGTACATCACTATTAAATTAGATGAAATAGTCACCAAGCTTTTCTGAAGGACCTGAATCTTATGATATTTCAGTCTAGTCTCCCACACATCCTCATCCTGTTTCACTCGTCCACAGATCATATGCTTCAGGTCAAAACAGCTCCAGCAAACAGCCACAGAAGCACATGTCTTCTCAATAAGAGTTTTGCTTCAGCAGGAGTTTAAATGGTTAGTGTGCCACAATGCCATGGCACTAGTATAGCATTTGCAACTAGTATAGTCTAGATTTCAATTAAGAAATCACGTATTGTCATATACAGTTGGCCCCTTACAGTTGGACAGTCTAACTAATGCAGTATTAAATGATCCTAAGATTAAAGCTATAATTTATTTTCTAATGAGGCAATGAGAATTCTTTGAGTTGAGAGACTGACCGTATAATTGCACTACTCTGTAGGAGGTGTTTATTTAAACAATATTGTTCAGGGTATGACTTTGCTCAAGGAAAGATTAAATGGGATTCTCCATTTGCATTAGTTGTGTCAAAAAACTCCAATACAGACATTTTTATCAAAATACAAGCTATTTTTTTAGCACGCAAATTACAGATTTACAAACCACAGAAATGGTTAAGTTGGGAAGGCACCTTTTGAGATCATCCTGGATCAAGTAGGGCCACCAAAAGCACATTGCCCAGGACCCCATCCAAAAAGCTTTTGAATATATCCAAGGATGGAGAGTCCACATCTCTCTGAACAATCTAGTCCAATGCTCAGTCCTCACAGTAAAAAAGCTTTTTGTCATGTTCAGATAGACCTTCCTGTGTTTCAATTTGCGCCCATTGCCTCTCTTCCTATTACTGGCCATTAGTGAAGAGTTTGGCTTCATCTTCTCTGCATCCTTCTGTCAGATACTTATACACATTGATAAGATCTCATTGAAAAACATTCCAGTCCCTTAATCATCACAGCAGTCTTCTGTTGGATTCACTGCAATAGGGCCACATCTCTTGTGTACTGAAGAGCTCGGCRTTGAACATAGTATTGCAGATACAGCCTGACACATGCTGAGTAGAGGGGGAGGATGGAGGATCACCTCCCTCAGTCTGATGGGAATTGATGATCACCTCCCTTTKCCTCATGCACCCCAGGATACCATTGGACTTCCTGGCTACAAGGGTACTTTGATGGCTTATGGCCAACTTGTTGCCCACCAGGACTGCCAGGTGCTTCTTTGCAGTGCTGCCCCTATATTTGTACAGGACTTTCTATTTACAGTTTTTCCTTTGTTCTTGTTCTAGGAAAACAACAAAAAGAAATCACGAAAGTCTCTTTTACAAATTCTGCTGTGATTTCCATGAAGCAAGTAGGAACTTAGCTAGTGCTCTTTGTGGGAGCACTGTCACATTGCTGAACTTTTCTGGATGACAGGCCATATATAACCTATTCTGACTGAGATGTATTTCTCTGTCACACTCCAGAATTTGGGAACTGTGATTATACTGTGCTTCCTCTCTGACCTCAGAAAACAAGATTATGAGAGGGAGAGATGTGCACCTACCTGCCTTTCCTCCATTTACACAGAGAAATAATCACAGCATGCACTAAGGCCTGTGGACAAAAAGTAAATACAATAAGTAGATTCTCGAAATGTCTTATTTCTGAATGCTGTCTCTTGTCTCATTTTCAGTTTATATACTTTTTGATGAAGGGAGTTTCCTGATGCCTGCACTACACTAACCAAAGCACTTCTAATTGTTACAACTTTTCTGGTCCAACCTGCCCAGGAATGATCTAGATCACACTGAATGACTCAAGACCACTAGAGAAAATCACCTGTTTTCTGMACTCCTTCCACGCTCTGCCATGGGCCTAGTTTCAACAGTGTATGACAAGGYTTGGTATCTGGAGTTCTGGTATAATTTTAAAATAGAGCTATCAGTTTTAAAATACAAGGCTGATTTCTGAAATTTCATGTCTGAGGACAAATTTTTGAATAACATTTATTTTTAAATGAAGTCTTTCTTAAAAAAAATGACACTTTCTCGGATTTAGGCTGAATGGAAGATGCAGCTGACAGTAGTTTGGGCTGGTACTTTATTGTGAATTGTGTTTTTACATCTTCTGAGATCAACTTATTTTCAGCACCGATGAATTTGCCCTCTTCTTCTGAAAGTCATGCACATTATCTCCTTCATTCAGAAACTTATGTTCTTTCTATAGTTATTTGTGTAACTCAGAACAATTACATATCCAGTCATGTCTATGAAATTAAATTAGACTTAGAATGATTCTGCCAGGACATCAACAAAAATTTGGTGTTAAGTGACAGACTTACTTTTAAAAAAATGAATTCTTCAGGTTATTTATTAGTTTCATTAATGTAAGCTAATTATGCTGCTACAGAACTTYGTGATCCCCAGTCTTGAACACTGTGATTTATTACTCATTGAAGTGACTAATTAGGCAAGCAATACATTGACAAACAATCAAAATGATTTCTTAGAATGATTGTTATAAGATTTCATAATCATTTTGCTATTATTTAACAGGTTTTGTTTGGCTGTGTTCAGTGGACTTCCTGGCCACAAAAAGACATTAATAAATTGCAGAAAACAGAAAGAAGAGCAGCAAAAAATGATATAGAGTTTAGCAGACATGTCCTATGAAGTGACAGGAAAGAAATTTAATTTGTACCGCTGAGAGGAAAATGACAAAGAGCAGATATGATTACTGCATTCAAATGCTTCAGAAGAAGTAACACAAAAGATGTGGAGGAGTATTTAAAATGATTAAGGGTAACATAATAAGGAGTAATGACCTCAAACTTGAAGAAGGAATATTAATTTAGGTTAGGTATAAGGAATAAAAATACCAAAAGCAAGGACAATTAGTCAATTGAATGATTTTCCAAGAGAGGTAATTGAGGGACTATCACTAGGAATACTCCAAAGAGTAGATAAAACTTGTCCAGGTTTAATATTGAGAGCAAACTCTGCCCTCATGCAGTGATAAACTAGATGGCTCTTGGTTAAGCTTTCCTAAGCTACTATTTTCGCAATTGTCATGAATAAGATGAGGTACAAATGGATGTGGCTCATCTGAGCTCTGATTTAGTAAGTTTTAGACAGTCATTTCTGTTGTTGAATTCTTCTCCCTGAGCCTTAGTAGAGAAATGCAGACCAGCAATATTAAACGTAGAAACTTGACAGAGATTGCTACAGACAAATGAAAAGAAATAAAATTCAGAAGAAACAAATATATCTTTTGTCACCATATGCTCTAATCACAGTCATTTCTTTAATCATCCTAGACACATGGATTCATGCATAGACACCTGTTCTGCTATTAGAGAGCACATATTGTGACATATATGTGTATTCATAGCTAGAGATTTCCAGAACAGTTTTGCAAGGGTAATGAAACACTGAGCAAGACTTGCAAAAATGCATTAATTATTGAATGTCTGCTTTGTTGAGGTGAACTGGAGTTCTATGAATTCTATTTATTTATTTATTTTTATCCATAGTCACAAGGCATAGGTAACACACTATGTGATTTTCTGGAGTATGGAGTTTACAGTAGTTCCATTATATGCTGGTGACAGTTCATGAGCAGTTTTGCCCTTCATCTTAATCTCTGATCGAATTTGGGATCTGCTTTCCCTTCACATTTACCCATCCCCCCTACATTATCCCCCTCCCCCCCCAAAAAAAAAAACCACAGAATAGCAGGATAGAAATAGATGTCTATAAATCTTTCAGAAGCATTTATAGAACTGCTCTGTACCATGACATATATTCAAGTGACAGCCACTGAATATCTTTGTGTTCTCATTCATTAGACCTTGTGATCTAGAATAACACTGGCATAGTGGAATTCTTTCTCTCTAATTATTCTGCTCCTCTTCCAGAAACCCAGGAGATAACAATCAGTAAATACTTGGTAGGAATGCCAGGAAGAATGCCTAAGTTATTGATTTGGTTAASTAGGAAAACAACAAAATTTCTGCAGATGTTTCTCTCAGTTTCCAAATGAAGCTGGGTAGTAGTTTGGTTTTGGGTRGTAGTTTGGTATAAAAAGGGAATTTAATATGAGCATTCAGTCACACAATTAAGGTAATGGAAACAATGTCTGCTCTGACCCATGTGCAACATGGAAGGACTGTGGTTCTAGGAGAGTAAGACCTCGGAAAACAAATACTTTTGTTAACTTACCACCACTGATCTGTCAGCTATGCCACAAGTTTCAATAGTATTGACAGAATGGTTCAACTTCATATAGACTGAGAAGCTTTGCCCTTAGCTAAATACCAAGGAAACCATTCATAGACTCATAGGATCCTTAAAGTTGGAAGGGACCTTTAGAGATCATCTAGTCCAACCTACCTGCACATGGAGGGTCAGCTAGAGCATGTAGCACAGGATTGTGTCCAAGCAGGTTTTGAAGATCTCCAGAGAAGGAGACTCCACAACCTCTCTTGGCAACCCATTCTGTGACTCAGTCACCCTCAYTGTCAAGAAATTTTTCCTTAAGTTCCTAAGCTGTCATGCATGTTAGGAAGTGAGGCCTAAGTCATCCAAAAAAGGTCAGCTTCTGAAGGATCAGAGATGCTTGTGTTGGATAGCAATAGTTGTTGGACTATGTTTTTAATTTATCTTCTTTCCTGATTAAAAATCTTCCTTAAAAAAATGTTAGTTACTGATATTAAAGTAAGTTAGCATTTCTGAAGCTATGATTTTTAAAAACATGTAGGAGTCATGCTATCTGATTTTGTACCTGCAGAGAAGTTAGGAATATGCAACAGGATATATAGTGTTTATAACACAATCTCCTATACAATATTTATATTTTCAATCTTAAAAAATTGTGAATTTTGTAGGGAAGGAAGCAAGAGAGTTTTTGCTCTTTGCTGCCTGCTAATGGGCCCAATCTACTACACTGCAGAACCACAGGAACCTGASATTGTATCTGTATCCTTGGTAAAGGCACAACAATGCCAAAGCAGATGCTCTCTGACATCTTCAGTGGGCTCTCACGAGGAAACATTGTAGTGAGGTAGTCCATCAAGATGTTTGATCACCTCATCTGATGCAAACATTGCCATATTTACATGTGGAAGTCAAACATCAGTAACCACACAAAGGCCAAGGCTCCACTTTAATACTATAGGTCAGCTACCGAAACTTCAAATAACCCAGAACAGGGCCTGGATTCCTGTAGGTTACCTTTTCCTGTATGTAGTCATACAGGAAAACGACAAGAATGAGGTGAAATGAATTCATTCCTTATATTATAATAGTAGTATTAATTTAATCTTTACTGTTAAAGTAGCTCTGGATTTTTTACTTAAATTGACCTTTTACCAGTTTATTTCTTTAACTAGAGACTGCCTGTACTTTTATTAAAAGAATTTCATCAAAAGGAAATCTCTGAATGTTATGTATCTTGGCGATGCTTTTAAATTAGGAGTAGTGTCTCTACAGACTATCATATATGTATCATTTTGGCTAGATATATTTTCAAAACTATTGTCTTTCAACTTATTTTTTTCTAGAAGTATGTAGCACATCAGTTCTATGGAAACTGGTTTATCATTATTAGAAACTATCACTCTCATAGTTGACTGCCTTGTGGTCTTATTTACTATTACAATGGCTTAAAATTGTGCCACATCTTGACTATAGTGACTAGAAGTCTAGGGGTTTATTTTTTTACAGTAGAAATGGGGATAATAATTTTAAAGACTAAAGTACTTGTTCTTCCTTCTTTTCCAAGCATACTAAATGCACCAGAGTTTAATATCACCGGAACTTGCTTCTGCTGCCTGAAACACACTGTTTCTATGTTGAAAATTGCCTGTATTTAGGCAATTTAGGCAATTAGGAATCTAACTTCTCTTAGATTATTTTTGCATTCTGTCTCACAAAATTGCCAAACTCTCTGACCAAAAGCATTGAGACGTCGAAAGTCATTTGGGCCAGTGATTACTTTTGTCAGCTAGGTAGTTTCTTTCACTTGGCTGATTATGTTCTGCTTATTTCTTGGGTTCAGCCCATCTCAGAGAAGCAGTATGTGCCATTATTTGTACTATGCTCTTAAAAGTTCATGAAAGCTACTATTCTGCAGACAATACAGAAGTAAATATACAGATGACACTACCACAATAATATACATTGTTTAATTGAGTGAATAGATGAAAGAAATATTTTGCTTGTCTTAGAATTCATATGTTAGCTAACTTACATGGCTCACATAAGGACAGAAATAAATGGTAAAATCAGGTAGGTCAAAAGCTTAAGATTTGGTAGATCATAGTTTGCTTAGCAATAATTTTGCAGAAGTTGGTATTTGGAATAATAAAGTCACCTTGGACTGTGTAATTTAAGACAAGATTATTATGGAGCATTTAAAACTGAAGGACCTCATGTACTGAGGACATAACTACAAACTGAATGTCTAAAACTGCAACAACATTTTAAAGGTATGCATATACTTGTGGAAAAAATAAACATACATTTTCATTTTTACAATAAAAATGTCACCCAGATCAGGATATTCTGCTTTTTCTTGTATATAAAAATGTTCCTTTGCACTTGCAAGTTAGTTAGTGTTTGTTTCACAATAAGAACCAACCTAGATTCAGTCTCACATTGGTCTCTTACTGTGAATACAAAAATTAGTGGACGAAAGAAGTCAAATAAACAAACAAAAAAGAAAACACAAGATGTAAAACTCCTGTTAGGAGTTAGCAAGTTGTATCTATATGTTTAAAAGGAACTCCAAGGAACTAAGTGCCTTACATCCAAGTATGGTCACTAAATATGATCAGTAAACTCAGATCTTAACTACTTCTGTCCTTCTCTTCTTCTTCTTTTTTTTTTTTTTTCAGTAGTGGAGGGGCAAGTATGTTTATATTCTGCAAAAATTTGGAACACTTAAGGGACATTCTCAAATTTATATATGTGAGTGTTCCAAAAAATRACTTGACTATGCTCCCTTCTTTTACAAAGCTATGCTCTTCCTTTCAAAAGACAGCATAASTACTGATTTTATATTTCTGCTTAGTTTGTCTTTCTCAAACCAAAATATACATTTATATATACATATATATAAATATATATAAATATGTATATATAAATGCATGGGTAGGGAAAAAATAATCTAACATCTTTTAATTAGAAAATCTAGGGTAGGTGAGAACTTGTATTATTAAGATTGTCCAGTATTTCCAGAATAAAAAGTCCCTTTTTCAGGTACTTGTACTTTCAAAAAAAAATGAGATGACATTTTTCATGCAAGATATGAGCCTTTGGTTAATCTATTCTTTTTTAAAAATTTGTTCTTGTTATATGCGAGCCAAAATCTTTTCATCTCTTTCCAGCTAGGAAAAACATATTATTCTGCAAATGTTAAAAAATTATGGAAATGTTTTTATTTGAGATGCAATGTTTATCCGATTATTGAATATTTGGCAATGCAAATGAAGGCTTTTGTGATTTGTATGGGTCTTCTCCTGAAAATATGCCTAGTTTTGAAAAGCATAGCTTTTGAAAATGTGTAGCTGAAGATGATGTCATCCTTACTTGGTCCTCTCACAGCTCATCCTGATGAAGAGATAGAGAGTACACTGCCTCCATGGGAAGACAAACCAGATTCCAGCAAAGTGCTATGAGGATTTGAGAACATCTTTCCTCCAGTGACAGGAGGAAAACCCAAGAAATGAAACAGAATGTGGAGAACTTATCTTTCTCTTGCCTTGTATGAGCATATTTACCAAATCTGCACTTTCTTGCCTAACACCCTCTCTTTCCCTAAAAGTATTCAGGCAGAGTCAAGTGCAGAAATCTCTAATGCAGGAATAAGGGAAGAGCCCCACAAGGTGGAAGCCTGGGCATAAGTGGCACTGTGCGGGAGGGCCAGCACCGACAAATGGAGGTGAAGACCACCAGACAAGGTCCTAAACCAGATAACCGACTTCTTGCTAATTGCTAAAAGGGCATTAAGATCTCACTAAGGAGAGAAATTGACAGTGTGGGGACAAAAAAATAAATAAAATAAAATAAAATAAAATAAAATAAAATAAAATAAAATAAAATAAAATAAAATAAAATAAAATAAAATAAAATAAAATAAAATAAAATAAAATATCTGGAAAGGGAAGAAAAGAAACCAGAAGAAAATGGAATTTGAGACGGTGAGGGAGGGAAAGGGCAGGAGGCAACCCATCAGTGCTGGAAACTGGAGCTGGGGATGGGAAGCCCACAGAGAGAAGGGAATCACAGGGAAGACGGAGAGGCAGGAGTGAGAGASGGAAATTTTGAAAAAGTCAGGGGAGAGTAGGTTATACCAAAAGATAAGAAGTAGAAGAATAAATACCTAGTGAAACAGATGCCCAAAGTCTGGAACAAAAAGCAGTGCCTAAGTTCTCTGTGTTAACAGCAGGTAACTGCGAAATCCACTGCAAAGCACCTTTCCCTTGGTGGAGAGTTGCTCCCTCCAGGGGAGGATAGTTCTCTTAGTAAGAAATTCTGCCACCTTAAAGGGCCTAGATTTCTTTACCAGAGGTACAGACTGCAGTAACCATATGATGATTTTCCTTTTTGTTTCCATTTTTTTAATAGCAATTACAATTATGAAAACTAAAAAATCCAAAAGATCATTATTAGGACACGGGCATACAGGAATTGGAGTGCCCTGCAGGATTTTAATTAGCCTGCTGTCAGCTGTGGATACTGCAGATGTGTTTTTCTTTATTTACATGTCATTTATTTTTTCCCCCACAGACTCACTAATGGCAAAGAGTGACTGACAGTCTGTAATTAAACCAATTGCTTTATAGATGTGTGTGTATGTGTGTGTGCAGGAGCGCGTGTGTGAATTTTTATGTATTTATATAATATTTACTTTTACTTTTTAATTGTGTTATTTCATTTCAACTGAAAGCACAAATGCTTGGGATAGGCATGTGTCAAAATTTAGGGTATTTTGATGAACACCCATGAAATGAGGAAAGAGCAACTAAAAGCCCATGTAAAGTTACCTTTGAAAGGTACCTCAGGTACCTCAGGTACCTTGACCATTAAACACAACTTTCAGTTCTTAGAGATAAAACTCTCCTTTAGTACTCATCCATTCTTCATTTCCAAAGCCTCCTTACTGAATGAGGTCCAACATTACAAATTACATGTCATTGCATCAAGGTTTGTGGTCGAGACAGCTGTTTAGAAAAGACATAAGACTGTGGCATGTCCTGAACTTGAACTTGGCTATTTTGCAGACATAAACAACATGAGCCTTTCTTTCCCCTAAAACATGTTCTTTTAGTAATAAATGTATAAATTCAGATGCAGCTCGAACTACTGTTTGGCATCTGCACAGCAGTGGAGCCAAGCTCATGTTGATTTGCCACTGGAAGAGAAGACCGAGGAGGAAGAGGCAGAGTTTTGAGAGTTCTTTTGGAGGAAAATTTCCCTTTTGGAGGGATCACATTGGAATAGATCTGGGATAATCAGATCGGCTGCTCCTGATGCCACCAGAAGTGCAAGAGAACAACTGATCTTTTGCACTTCTGCCCCTACAAAGGGAGTTTTAGTTCTTCTCAGGTGCGCTTACTGTCTTACACCCTCGAAATCTTCTTGTAATACAGCAGGAGTAAGCTTGTCTTTGCAGGTCTTTGACCAAGGCAGATGGGTCAATGAGCTGAGCCATTTTGCTGTTTTGTTTTCTTCTTGTGCTCTTACTCTGTTGCTCCACACCATTGCTGGAGTTTCTGTATACTTAGAGCCAACCTTAAACATACCACTGACCAAACCGTGCATGTGCTTCTGTGCAGATCATGATCTACATAGAAGTAGATCCATTAAAATCTAATTAGAAAGGAATTAATGCTTACCTTTTTGAGTCTGTCAGTACATTATACTCTGCTTTTCCTTTTACTGCTCTTCCTTACACTATCAGTTATGATACAATAGTTGTTCCCAATAATCAAGTCCAAATATTCCTTTAAAAAACATGTAATATTTCTCAATCAGCTTTGGTTGAGATGCCTCCCTTTGAATCACTGCTAAATATTTTTCTTTAGCTTCTTGCTTAAAAAGCTCAGTCTAAAGTGGTCTGCTGTTGTTGCTGATATTGTTTAATAATCTAATTGAAAGACATTTTGCCCAGAGATAAATGTTGTTCAAGACCACAGGGGTAGTAATAGAAAAAGCTGTCAGAGGCACATTTCATACCCTTTATAATGATATGAAATGGAAAAGAGAAGAGGGAATACTAAGGGAGTGTCAAGGAACTTTAGAGGATCCAGATTAGAAGGAGCCAGAGGGAAATGAGGTGCAGAGAGGGAGATCGGGACTGATTTTCAAAGTAAAATTTGGAGACTGTTTTCATGCGTCTAACAGAAATACTTTCATTTGGATTAGTATCTCTCWGTTATATGCACACAGCACTGGCTTTTTCCAAGAGTGCCTCATGCACAGAATAATAATTATTTTCTTTCAAAAGTAATGCATTTAGAACAGTGAATTCTGTAGAGACAATAGAACAAAGAAGATTCATCTAAAAATCATTTTAGTGCAGTTGAGTTCAAATCAGCTAGTCTCATAGTTGGGGTAGATAGCAAAATAACACTTCTATTTTCCTGGTGAATTTACACAGAGAGAACTGAAATGAGAACATTAAGGAGAGTGGTAAGCTAGTTTTTTTCATGGCAAGGAGTAGGGAGAAGAGACAAAGCTAGCTCTCACAAAGCAAACACAAGGAAAAAAAAAATAAATTAAAGCGGGGTAGGAAAAAAAA
>NW_020455743.1:1184842-1217429 GCF_003342845.1 Nothoprocta perdicaria
TTTTTTTGGCATTTGTGGCTCAGGATGCACAAAGTAAACATGTCCCTAGGAGAAAAAAATAATGTCTTCAGTGCAAATTGTGAGTCACGTCTCACTTGAGAAGACTAGTTAGGGAGCAGTGCCATCTACAGGATGTGTTTCTGTATCCTTGAACTGGACTTGTTCTCAAGTTCATCTTCTTTATGCATAGCWGTGTATTGGAAAATATTGTCCCTAAGGAGTATACAGGATGTATCTGAAAATCTGCTGAAGATGCTTAGTATAAGTTTTTTTCCTGTTTTCTGGAATTTCTTCTGGCCATGGGCACTTTGTAGCATGACTAAGAAAGTAATAAATGTGGGTTTCTCTGAAATAAAGAAGAGCGTTTTATTACGAAGTTTTGAGTTCAAATAAAGTTAGACTGTTTTGAGAGCAGATTTTTTTAGTTATATAAGAAAAATAATTTTTTGCAGAATAAATGTCCAAAAACTCTTCAGTATTGAGACTGCAAATCAGGAACACTTAGGCGTGATTTACTAGGAGAAATAATGTCCCTAATAGGCATCCAAGTGATGACTATGAAGCACGTTTAAACAACAACAAAAAAAGCCCAACTAACTTACTGTCAGTGACTATATCGGGGTCCAAAACTGTATGTGTTTGGAAAGGACTTGGACCTCTTTACAGAAGGCAGCTGCTGATCCTTAAGTATTAAACACAGTAGGCTGGATACAGTTTTCTTTCAGGAAATCTCTAAATTTCTGAGAGGCTTGGCAGTTTTGTGTGTCTTGTTCCTTGTATTCATTCTTTAGTTATGTCAATATGCTGCTAATGGGGACAGAACAATCAAACTCAATGGACTTTCTCCTGACTCAGAGCATTAATTACACTTGTATTTTTATATAAATCCAAGCCTGCTGAAAAACAACAATTTATAATGCTGTATTACAATCTCCAATGCAAAAAAGTTTAAAAAATGTCCATTGACATGGTTAAAATGGTTAAAAAAAAAAGGCAGATTGCATTAATGAGTCAATTGTTTCTTTTGAAGCGCTCAGATGTAGGGCTTTTCTACAATTACTCCAAATATTTAAGGTAGTGAAGATTCCATAATTGGCTTTGTCTCTAAATAGAAAGAAATATAGACCCTCTCATCAAAAGTTTTTGAAGCAAAATCATATATTCGGAGTTGTTTTCATTTTATGCCTGAAAGCAAATTCCCATTGTTCCTCATGAAGCACATTGGCATAGAATCATAGAATCATAGAATGYCGAAGGTTGGAAGGGACCTCAGAGGTCATCGAGTCCAACCCCCCTGCTCACACAGGGTCACCTAGAGCACGTGGCACAGGGCTGCATCCAAGCGGCTTTTAAAGATCTCCAAAGAAGGAGACTCCACAACCTCTCTGGGCAGCCTGTTCCAGTGCTTTGTCACCCKCACAGTGAAGAAATGCTTCCTTAAGTTCCTGTGGAAATTCCGATGCTTCAGTTTGAAGCCATTTCCTCTAGTCCTATCACTGTCCACCACTGAAAAGAGGACGCCCCCCTCCTCCTCACTGCCTCCCTTGAGGTATTTATACACACTGATCAGGTCCCCCCTCAGCCTCCTCTTCTCCAGGCTGAACAGGCCCAGCTCTCTCAGCCCTTTGCTCATAGGGCAGATGTTCCAGGCCTCTGATCATCCTGGTAGCCCTGCGCTGGACTCTCTCCAGCAGCTCCACATCCCTCTTGTACTGGGGAGCCCAGAACTGGACACAGTCTCCAGATGTGGCCTCACCAGGGCTGAGTAGAGGGGGATGATCACTTCCCTCGACCTGCTGGAGACGCTCTTCTTAATGCATCCCAGGATCCCGTTGGCCTTCTTGGCCACCAGGGCACACTGCTGCCTCATGGTCAACTTGTCGTCCACCATGACACCCAGGTCCCTCTCTGCGGGGCTGTTCTCCAGCAGGTCCACCCCTAATCTGTACTGGTGTCCAGGGTTATTCCTCCCCAAGTGCAGGACCCTGCACTTGCCCTTGTTGAACCTCATGAGGTTTCTCRCCGYCCAGTCCTCCAGTCTGTCCAGGTCCCTCTGGATGGCAGCACAGCCCTCAGGGCTATCAGCTMCTCCWCCCAGTTTGGTATCRTCRGCAAACTTGCTGARGGWGCACTCCAGCCCTTCATCCAGGTCGTTAATGAATAAGTTGAACAGGACCGGACCRAGAASTGACCCCTGGGGGACGCCACTAAGTACAGGCCTCCAGCTGGACTCCGCACCATTGACAACCACTCTCTGCACCCTGCCATCGAGCCAATTCCTAATCCACCTCCCTGTCCACACATCTATCCCACACCTTTGGAGCTTGCCCAGGAGGATGCTGTGAGGGACAGTGTCAAAAGCCTTGCTCAAATCCAGATAGACCACATCTACCGCTCTGCCCTCATCTATCCAGCTAGATATTCCTTCGTAGAAGGTGATCAGGTTAGTCAAGCAGGATTTCCCCTTGGTGAATCCATGCCGGCTACTCCTGAGCACCTTCTTCTCCTCCATGTGTCTGGAGAGAGCAGCCAGGATGAGCTGCTCCATCACTTTCCCGGGGATGGAGGTGAGGCTCACCGGCCTGTAGTTACTCGGGTCCTCCTTCTTGCCTTTTTTGAAGACTGGAGTGATGTTGGCTTTCCTCCAGTCCTCCGGCACCTCCCCCGTTCTCCAGGACCTTCCAAAGATGATGGCGAGTGGCTCGGCTAGGACATCTGCCAGTTCTCGCAACACTCTGGGGTGCATCCCATCAGGGCCCATGGATTTGTGTAACTAATCACMAAAGTGGCTTTACATTTTTTCTGTCCCTCAGCTTAGGACATTTCACAGATTCACAGATTCACAGAATATTTAAGGGACCTCTRGAGATCATCTAGTCCAACCTTCCTGCTCAAGCAGGCACACCTAGAGCATGTGGCACAGGGCGGCATCCAGGCGGGTTTTGAAGACCTCCAGAGTAGGAGACTCCACAACCTCCCTGGGCAGCCTGTTCCACTGCTCTGTCACCCTCACAGTAAAGAAGTTGCTCCTCACCTGGAGACGGAACTTCTTATGCTTCAGCTTGTGGCCATTACCCCTCGTCCTATCGCTGGCCACCAGTGAAAACAGCTTGTCCCCTTCCTCCCTGCATTCTCCCTTCCTGAACTTATACATATTAATCATATCCCCTCTGAGCCGTCTCTTCTCCAGAGAAAACAGGCCCAGCTCACTCAGCCTCTCTTCATACGAGAGATGTTCCATTCCCTTAATCATCCTGGTTGCCCTTCTCTGGACCCTCTCGAGAAGCTCCACGTCCCTCCTATACTGGGGAGCCCAGAACTGCACACAATACTCCAGGTGCGGCCTCACCAGAGCTGAGGAGAGGGGCAGGATCCCCTTCCTTGACCTGCTGGCAACACTCCTCCTGATGCAGGCCAGGATCCCATTGGCCTTCTTGGCCACAAGGGCACACTGCTCACTCATGGTTAACTTRGTGTCAACCAGGACTCCCAGGTCCCTCTCCGTGGAGGTGCTTTCCATCAGGTATTTCCTTAGGCACAGTGCCCAGTACCACTGATTTATACTCTCTTTTGCTTCTTACCATCAGAATTTGCACTTCAGGTTAGCGTCAGGCCTAAAGTGAAMGCTGGATGTGCAGCATGAGATTCTTATCTGAAGCTTTTTTTTTCTTCTGCCTTCACAGGAACTAGCCTGATACTTTCCATATGAAATGTGCTCATTTAAAGGCTATTGCCTTCCCTTTGGAGTTCTCATGTGACTTTTCTCAGATATAATCAGAGGAGGCTTCCAATGTGAATCTCATCTCTCCCCATCAAAGAAATGCAAATTTAACCACCCTATCTCAGTTTGAGATCTGCAGGACTGATTGCTACTTTAGGACAAGGGCTATACTAAGCCTGTTCTTCCATGATAGTAATATTTTATAGCTTTACACTGTTTGTAAGATACCATCCTATTTCCCGCCTCGTTATCAGCATCATTGATAATGTTCATGTTTGCCTCAACATTATCATTAGATCATACAGTACTGAATGACCATTTTTATTGCTGGCAAGTGCAAACCCTTTTTCCCTAACGGCTTTGTCCCTGCCAGGGACTTAGGGAGAAAATTGAAATTTAATGCAGGATATGTTTTCCATTATGGAGTGTATATATATATATATGTATATATACATATATATATATATATGATCTGGAAGTGGTAATCAATAAAGATAATGTGCCACATTGTTTGCTATTCAGGAACCTATTGTACAACTCTCCATGCCTATTTATGGTTACTTGAAAGAATAGTGCTACTTTCTAATGGAGGTGTTCTGCCTGTATTTTACTTAGAAGCATTTCTGATTTTCCTACTGCATCTGCTAATATTGTTCACATTTTCTTTATCTGTTAGGAAACAGATGATAGTAATTATCCTGGACATGAATACTTACTACAGGCAGTTAAAACATGCAGTTAGATAAGAGAATCAACTGTCCAGAAAAAAAAAAAAAATGGTTGAATCTTGACCAAGTTAAAGATCAGTGTTTTTCTTCAGTATATAGACTTTTCCACATTCGTTAGCCCTCTCTATTTTGGTATTACGCAAAAGTCAGTCTCAGATATTAGAAGTGTCGGTAAATAATTAGTATAAATTAAACTTTTTATTGATAATTGGGACTATATTTCAATACAAAAGAGGTCCATACAGTGCATGGAAAAAAAATCCAGGGAAAACATTCAGAGCTAACATTCTGCATCATTTTTTCAAACAGAATCACACCAGTGAAAATTATTCTACCTGTAAATACTTGGGTTTTATACTCTTTATCAGACAAGATATTCAATCATTATTGAATCTGCCTCAAAAAGCATGAAAATTAGGAAGGTTATACTACCACTTTTGAGCCTGTGAATGTCCAGCTGTCATTCAGGGAAGCTTGACTGAAAGAAATACTCTGTGTTTAGAGACTGCTTAGCATCAGCTGAAAAAGCCTCATGCAACCTTCTTTTGACTATCTCTGAGATCCAGGAGGGAAGAGTGGTAGAAAAATGTGAGAATAATCGCAGAGGACTGCAGGACACTTTCAGCTATTTTAAGGTCTGTAGCACAATCTGTGCTGAAACACTTACTTGGAGTTGTACTTTAGTCAGATATTTTGTCAGAACAACATGCAGAATCTAAAATCTGTAAATTTTATGTAATCTTTCATATTTGCAGACCCAATATTAAGAACATATTTAGAAAAAAAATTTAAAACATATTTAGAAAAATGCATTTCTGCATTTTTGGTAATGTCTATTTTCTGTCATTCTGTCACTTTTCTTAATCTGGGCTTGTTTGTCAGCATCATTCTTCAGGATTGCCTTTGTAGTAATATAATGTATTTTGATCATATAGCATCTATTCATCCATGGTGCCGTTGAGTCATTTACAGTCATACTTGAATATCTGGTACTTTTATCTTGATATAAATGGGAGCTGAATGTCTTTTCACCACTCCCAGGTATGTTCCTTACTAGTCATCAATTTTTACTTCTGGTCTCCTGTCATTATTATAATGTCATTTTTACAGCAGAAATCCTCCCCTTTAAAATGTTGTTCATTACCAAGAAATAAATGACACTACCATTGTGCTTCATACACACTGGTTTTCTGAGGGCATTCGTGGTTGTGTGGGTGGGTGAGTGTGTGTTTTTTCTACATTTCTATCTCACAGTTAAATTGCAAACCTGCACTTCAGTTCCAGGCAGGACCTTACCTGCATTCCTAAAGAAAATAAGGAGCATAAGCTTAAGTCAAATTCTGACCTTAGAGAAGCAAAAGCAAAATCCCAGTTAGCTTCAATGTCGGGGTTTCATCCTCTTTGTTTTCCACAAAGCACACACAACACTGAATAACGCCAAACTTCATGTGATTCACCAGTGATTAGCAGCAYCTAGCATGAGCGAGATGCCGTTTTTCAGGAATGCAGCCAGAACCATAGGACGATCATCCTTTTTTCCATAGGGATGAGTCCTGAGTCTCATAGGAAGGAGTCCTGAGCAATGAGTGGTGAATTCCTGGTGTGTGGCTACACTTTCACTGCAAGCTGAAGCCACCAAAGGGGCTACACAGAGCAGCGTCCTAAGCAACTACAAGCCATGGACTATAAGCTGGGCCACCCTGAACCAGAAAGCAGTGAAAAAAGGAAAAGAAAGGCTCTGGATGCACTAACAAAGAMAGGAAGAAAGTGGCTGTGAAGATGAAATAAAAAATGGACAAGATCCTAAGGATACTAGTTAAATGACACTGCTACACAATAGGTTTTGTAGATGGTTAAGTGAGCTGTAATTTATATCTTTTTCAATCTACAATAAATATGTATTGTTGTATTGTTGATATCTTCTCTCACCCCCCCTTCCCTTTTTTTTTTTTTTTTGCATTGTGCATTCCAAAGTTTTAGAAATTAAACTTGTAATTGGCAGGTCAACTGGCAAACAGAAAGCTTATTGCAAAGCAATGTAGAGAGTGCAGGCTGCCTGTTTTTTTTCCAGAACATTAAGTTTTTGACAATAATTTGACAAAGTGTAGCGCACCTATAAAACTGAAAAATTTAAGGTTCTAAAGTTGCCAATGCTGTGAATTTATTAAATATGCAGAGTAATTATTAATGAATAACCTTTTTGTGCAGTACTAATGCAATATAATTACGATATGCCAATAGCCATAAAGTAGTGACTTATTCAGGAGCAGAAGTTCAAAGTTCAGATGGCAAAAATGTTCATTTTTTATACAAAAATGTTACCATTAAAACAATCTSTATTTTATTAGCGCAAAATCATGTTAGCAGTTAGAAATAAAAACACATAATTTATCCTAATTTATCCTAATTTTTTCTGTTTGTCACACTTAGATTGTCTTTGCTTTGGAAGCATTCTTTTATTAATTTTCCCTATAGATGTCACTGAAGCTTTCACCATGGCTTTRTATTCTGATAAGGATTTTCCCAGTATGCTTTTCTCATTGATGTCTTTTAAATGTGGGACCCAGCAAGGTGATTGCCTTGTGTGATTGCTATAAGTTGGACTACTTTTTTTTCCTTCTAAGTGGTAAGCTATTTTTAAGTTTATATTACACTTTGACATTTTCCCTCACTGCTCTGAATTGCTTGCTTGCAGCAATGCAAAAATGTTCTTCCTRTATCTGCTTTTTAAAAAACACAAATTATAGACCTAGACAGTAGATATGAAAACAATATTATCTTTGAGAGAGCTCACAGACATAAGTAGGATGGTTTTTAAGGTAAGGTAATAAAAGTATTCAACTACCCTAGCCAAAATGGAATGAAGGTTAAAAAAAAAAAAAAGTAACTTTTTAATAATTTACAATGACTACTGCTTAGAAAATTTTGAAAATGCTGAGAGTGATGAATAAAATTGAAAACAAATTACAGTTTGAGAAAGCTAACATAAAGTAAAAATTGTCCTGCCTAACCTAYAAAATGGATTAAAGTCAGTAATGAGCATAAATACTGAGAAGTTACCTGTGAGAAGTCAAGTATTTTACTGATRCTTGACAAGGAATAATACTTGAATACTATTGTGCACTATACTGTGCACTCACCTTTCGTAAACAACACATTAAGTCTTAAAACTGTGGAGTCAGTGAGTGAATCAGTGAGATGCTTAGTGTCCTTTTGAGTCTTCAGATCTCATTTTGGTTGTACTAAATGGTCAACAAGTGCTGAAGAAAGTGAAACAGAGATGACACAATGTATAAACAGCCTATTTATCTGACTAGCACTATTTACAATCACATGTTGATCTGAGGTGTGTCTCCAAAATAATGATTTGCATTTGTTAATGGATATTTCATATCACCATCCTATGAACTTCATGTTAGAGGATGTATTTGTTTGCTTATTCCAAAAATTGTATTTACATGAGACATTTTTGCAGAGTCAAAAATTGATGCAGAAAATCCCTACATCCCTTCTTGCCGCCTATTTGCAAGACATAGGTGATATTCCACTGCCTCTTTCACCTGCTCAAAATTGAACATCCTGAATAAGGCACAAAAACTGCCTTTCTAACAGTTTTGCATTTCACATCTGCTACAGTGAAGCAGAAAAAAAAGGGAAGCTGTTTAATTGTGCTTCCCAAAAGCAGTGATCTGTTCTCTCCCCTGCCACCTCCTAAATGCATTTTTATTTTCCTTGCTACTAGTACAGCAAAGTTCACTGTACCTTCTCAGCAGGCTGCAGAGAGCTTATAAGAAAATCAGTGTCTTGGTAGCACATTAGTGTCTGAAATAATCCTGGCAAGAAAGTAAGASAGCAGGTTTTAGATTGGGACTTTGAAAGTGCAGCACCTCGTAGACAGGGAGGGGTGGATAACAGTAGTGAATGAACTGCAGATGAGAATGAGTCCTCAGACACTTTGGAGGTGTCACAGGCGTCCCCAGCCATCTCTGGTACCCCCTGGCCATGCACTTGGCTCGCCAGCGGCTCCTGCGGAGGGGGTGCTGTTTGGCATCCAGTGRCACTGGAGCTGCGGGGGCAGYAGAACGGTTTGTGTSATCCAGAGGTACTGTCCTGCTTCCYGGGTACATGTAAATGGCAAACACATGTGCACCRTTGGTTCACTTCCATGTTTTTGTGGGACTCGGATGGGTGAGAAAGCTGATGCGTTCACCTGCATCCCTGTTTCATAGGATGAAAAAAAAKATATATGATGCTTCAGGAAGAAATCTACTTCAAATTTACGCTGCATCTGAAACAGATCTCAAACCTTAAAGAAAGTGTGCAGATAGGAATCAGCACAACCCCAGCAGATAGAAGAGACACATGAGTGCTGCTGTTAGTGTCCCATCGTGGGGCCCTAATACGCATCAGTCCAGCAGACCCCCAAGGCCAGAGATGCTCAGATATGTTATGCACTATTTCTGAGTTGTATCTCAGCCTGCATAAACATTTAACTATGCCTGATAGATGCTATTTCTGCGGTATAAGAATCCAAAAGCCAAACAGGAATGGAAAGTGAGTGAAATAGTACCATATAAATGTAAAAATAAACAAAACCTAAGCTTTATATAAGTTTATATGAATACAGCTATATTTCTATAAATAATACACAAATTACATGTGCATATTCATACATATAAAGACAGAAATATAAATGCTTATCTTGAAATAACTGTTTGAGATTCCAGAATTATGTTTTCCACGGTGCAAAAAACAATGATGTCATGTAACAGACTTAATTAATGAACCATATCTTAGATGAGTATCATCTCCTTACTAGAAGCAGATAGGCAGAAGCTATTTTGCTTCAAGTTTCAGCATTTTGGCAATTTTGATCTGATTGAGAATTCACACTGAAATATTCCTAATTCAAATATGCAATTTGTTTCACTAAGAAGCAAACTTTATGAAAAACAGCCTCTCAGCTGATCATCTCCTTTTTGTTATTTGATGCAGAGTCTAAGACCAGTCTACCTTAGAAGCAGAACAGTGCAAAGAGATTTTGTTTGTGTACAGTATGTCTGTATTTATGAATTCTCCATATCTAATTTAGTTTTCCTTAAGGACTAGGACAGTCAAGAACTCTGAATGAAACATTTATGCCATCTGTCTACGTTTCGCCTGACTCAAGCCATTCCTAATGGTTCTCAACTTCCCCATTACCTCTTCACATCTTTAATAAAAAATGCTCAAAACATAACCTGAGAAGAGGATCTTTTCCATTGCTAATTTTTAAATTAATATAAGAAAACTTGGAAGAGAAGAAAACAATCTATTTGCATAATCACAAAAGCTACCACACTGTAGTCATTATCTTATTGTATTTAATCTTGAGGGGAATAAATTTCACACAGGTTACAATGCCAAAGGGGAAAAGGATGTGTGCATGTGGCAACAACTTTTATTTCTGCTGTGGAGTAATATACCTTAAACAGCAGTAAACATTCTAATGAAACAGCAGCTGAAGCAGTAGAGCATAAAATTAATATGCATCAAATGACAAAAAGGAGATGATCAGTTGATAGGCTGTTACATAAAGTTTGCATGCATAATTCAAATGATGTTCAGCAATTCATGGATCTTACTGTTATAGCACTTTTTATTGCCCAGTCACAAAGTATATTTGTTCAGGAAATAATATCACTTTTTTCATAGTAAAGTTTAAACAACTCAGATGTCAAGTATTTGATCTGCCCACAAGGGCTTTACAAATGATATTGTGATGCTGTAGCACCTTCTTTTGTAAGACATATATGAAGTGGTTTACTTTATTTCCTATCTGTAGTTTGTATTTTGGCTAAATCATTCTAAACAGTCTCCACTGAGGTCACAAACCAGCTTTTCTGGAAACTTGTTTGCTGTTTAGTTCATTATGGTTATTTTCACTGGCATGTTGGACAGCCAAAAATCATTGATCAGCAGAGTTGTGATGAGTACCTCTAAATGTGGAGACTAATTGGATTTTGAAGGTAGAATCCTACCATTAGATGTACAATAGTGTGAAGAATCATGAAGCAAGTTGTACAATAGTGTGAAGTATCATGAAGCAAGTTGGACAGTCTCAGAAAGTGATATGATTGGGTAGAAAAAAAAATGTATTGGTGGAGAGAAAAGGATGATCTAAAAAATGCAATTTCTTCCTTTCACCAATTTTACATGTCAAAGGTCATATGTGTTTTGTTCATTTGYTTGTTTTYAGTTGGGTTTTAGGCATGGGAAATTGCACCTCAAAAACAGAATGAGGTGTTTTTCTTTTAATAAGCAGATTATGATATGTTGATTCTAATTCTATCTAATTCTATCTAATATGATATATCGATTCTAATATTCTATTATTCTAATAATAATTCTATCAAAAGAGAAATGTAAATAAAACTGTTTGCCAAAATATGGATCAAGAAATTCATCTAAATTGATCTCATTGAATGGTTGGCTATATTAAGGATTTATCTTGTACCTGTTCAGTTTCTTATGAAGAAGAAATCTTTAACTCAAAAATCCACAGACGGTTATGATCTGTATTGTTTTAAGCAAGATTTTTTTCCCTGTAGTACTCTAAAATGATGGWATTGCAAGACTTATGATTGCAATTAAAGAAAAGAAAATCCCAAGGAATAGAATTTTTGATTCTCAAAAACCTGCTAAATACGATATTTTCACGTGCATAACCTGTGCTATGCTTGTTTTAATATAATAAACTAAAGCCATAGGATCATCACTGAATTGTCTATCCCCATTTAGACCATCTGAGATGAAACTTACCCCAATATTTCCTACGTTTCCCTCTCCCATACCTTGCTCACTCTATTCAACTGCTCCCTTTCCTAAATTACTTTTCAAGGTAATTATTGACCAACTGGAGACTCATTAACCAAAAAGAATATCACATGGGAATTAGATTACAAATGTGTCCAAATGTTTCATCTGACATTAGTGAAATAGAATTCTAACGATAAAGCTATACAGAATACAGAAATCCTATTTCACATAGAATCTGAATACTGGAATGAAATGCAGCATTTTTGACATTATCTGGAAAAGAGTTCATGAAAGGGGAAAGGGRAAAGGAAAAATATCAATCAAAAATTTTGTATGAGTGTTCATCTAATTTATAATACAAAGCTATGATATAAACTATACAAGAAATTTCAAAGAAAAATTTCTCTGTTTTTTTTCAGCAGCATTGAGAGGGGTGTTTAACTGWCAAAAATTCATGGATTTCTTTCCAAATAACAGTATTGCCATATGCATACATTTTCTTTTAAAGTTATATTGATAGAATTGTGCATTCTCAGAGTCTGTAGTTTCTCTGATTTCTGCTTGAGTAACTCTGTCCTAGGAAAGGGAGCATCTAAAGGCCAGACATTACAAAAGAAACACAGTCAGCGTAGCCATAGATCCATACTACCTACAAATGCAGAAAGTTTCATACAGCTGGGATGCGGAATGGACCTCCTGGAGATGTTTTTCTTTGTGTAACCTTGAAAAATATTGTAGATCTACACCACATATTTTGAATCTCTTCTCCCTCTGCAATGGCAGGGAACAATCTACATAATGCTCCCAGTTGTGAGAAAATGAATAAACTTAGGTGGAATTCTTACAGGAAGAGGTATTCTCTTGGCATGAAAGCAGAGCTTTCATGCTGAATTTGCAAGGTAATTGATCATGATTTTTAAGTGGTCATGATTTCTACTCTTAAATGTCTGTTTTAGCACTGTAAATCCTATTAAATCAGATTCTCCCCTACTGACCAGAAAATAAAGTTGTAAGGATAAAAGCAGAGATCCCAAAGTGTTATATATTTTTTCCTCAATTATATTCTCTCATTTTCTTGAGATTTTATCCCTTTGTCCTCTCCTATTTGATTTTCTTGCAAAGCATCCATTGTAATAAAGTGCCATGTTCAATGGAGTTGCAGTGAACAATTTAAATAATAACAGATGTAGATGTGCAGGAATTTTGATTGTAATGTGCTGCTGTGAAGAACTCATGCATTTATAGTGCAGCAGGTTTATTTCTGAAACCATTACGGCAATAAGCCAATCAGCTTGAATGCGCCAGGGGCACTGCTGCAAATGTATGGAGCTGATGGAATTCATTTCAGCCACTTACTCTTCGGGCAGGATTAGAGGAAATTTTGATCAGTTCATGCATCTCCAATTTGGCCTGCAGCTCTGAGCTCTGGCTACAGCAGAGCTCTCAAGCTGAGCACAGATGAGTCTGGATAGCATTTGAGTGAGACAATTCCAAAAAAATCCAAATGCTGCAGTGCGTAGATGTTAGTAGCACACCACACAGTATCTTCCTTACATCAGTGCATTTCACTACTGTAGCAAACATTTGAATTCTGGATTTTTTCCCTTGAAGATGAGAGACCGAGTTCTTTATCAGCTAAAGACGAGATCATATGTTTTCCAATAGTAGCTTTGATATCATATCTAGCTTTCAACTCAAGCTATTCCATTTTAGTCTATTTTTTTCACATTTTATTTTCAAAAGAAACTAGAATTGTTGTCAATACAGATTGGCTATGACTGCACTTTGGAAAGAATTATTTGAGGCTATATATAAGAAGAAAGAGGGCTTTCCCCTTGAGTACTAGTAATGCCATAGTGCAAATWTTTTACTTATTTATTCATTTTTGCTGATAAGAAATTTATAAATTCTGAATTTTTAGTTTGTCAATATAATCTCAATGATCTCTACAATTGCCCAGACAAGCCTGATTTTGGCACTATAACTTAAAATGTGCTAAAGGACCTCAATTACAAGTTCAAACTACACTGTTGCAGTGAATATCTTCAGCATGCTTAGTAGATAAATATAACATGACTTAAAGTTCGCTGTTCCAGGAAGCTTTTGAGAACCCACTAGACAATGTTGAACATGAATTAAGATCAATTGCTCCAGGGCATATTAGAAAAGTTCATTTTTCAGACTACCTTATTCATTGTCTTATTCATTATTCCACTTAGGAAACTATGCTAAGTTCTTAAAATATGAGAGAAATTGTTACTGAGTTYTGTCACATCACAACTGTGCATTGAAGCGGGGAAGTGAGTTTGGTACTCAGAAGTCATGCTTGGGATAATGTTCAAAGCATCTGTAAGGCTGCAGGGCAGGCTTTGCTGAAGTTGCTTCTCCTCCTGCCTGTAGGAAAAAAAGCAGAGTTGCACAAATATATACTAAGAGTCTCAACTTAGCCTGAATTTGCTAACTTACTGATATTGCTTTGAAATGTCACTGTACATAACAATTCCACCACGTTGAATTTTTTTTTCCTTCATATTGCTTACAGGGAAAATAAATTCTGAAAATGTAAAGGAGGAAGAAGTAAGACCCTGTGAAGTTATGTGAAGGAATATTAGTTTTATGACACGACATCATCACATCTCCTCTGTAGAAACCTCCAAAACTAACAAATTTGGACAGGATGATAATTGATGTAATTTGGGGTGGYGAAATAATCTATGATCTACCAGAATTAATTTAAGAGATGCTGTTTTTTTTTACTCTTTAAACTAGTAGAGGAAAAGGAATCTTTCCTATAGTGCTGATAGTGTGTTTTGACAGGCAGGAGGTAGTCTAACACGTAAATTATACCTGTAACAGTTAAAACATCTATTTATATTACTATATCAAAATCAGACAGGATATCAAATTTGTTGTAGAAGCCAGATGCATAGGGTGGGCTGTTTTATTGTTTTTCATCCCATGGCTACTCCCATAGACAGTTATTTTCAGTCAGTATGTTTATAAGACAAAAAAAAAAGTAAAAGAATGAACCTAATTTTTTAACATGTCTGAGTGTCTGGGCATGTATATTCATTATCTTCTTGAATACAGTCCTTTTATTTATTTCATTTGCCATGTGTAATGCCTACATCAAGTTCACTGGCCCTAATGACAGACATGAGATCCTCAATCAGTCCTAGCTACCATAATTCATATAAATTTTCCATTAAAACTGCTGAAACAGAAGAATACATCTTAATACTATCCTGCCATTAAAATGTTAAATTATGAAAGATCTTACAAAACTGGTTCATAAACGGAAGATTTCTCAAGAAGTAAAAAAYGAAAAAATGTTGTAGGTGCTGTAGGTCTAACTTTTGAAGTTGCCAGTGCAATCCATGGTTTCTCTCCTAAAAAAATAAGTAGGTGCAAGAACTTGCTTAGATACACAAAAATTGGGTGATTGTATGTACATATTGGAAAGTATTGGAAAGTGCTGTTCAAAAGAAATTGTTGGGCCATACCAATATTCATATGCAAAACATTTTGAGGCAGAAGGCTATTTAAACTAAGAAAAAAATATTTTAAGAAGAGATCAAAAGAGAACCAGATTTCGAGAAAAACTGAAGTATGTCACAGAAGATAATAGCTAAGAAATTCTGATTTTCAGGAAGCAACACTGCTAGGTAGAGAAAGTGATTAATATTCACCACACAGATTACTGAAAAAAAAATCCATGGATGTTTAAAAACCTTAATTGGCTATTCCAGTCTCCTGAGAGAGGAAAATAAGCCTGTTATTGAAAAGTACATGAGCAAGAAAGAAAGCTTTTGATAATATCAGCATAGCTCCCAATCCTTCTTTCACAGGCACAAGGTGAATATTGATTAGTGTAATTCCCTTGACTTTTGTATTGTGGCTTTTTTACATTTCTGTAAGGAAGTTCTGAAACAGACTTTGGCATTCTATTTTGCTTCATTTCTCAGGATACGCACGAACAGTACCATTTCTTCTTCCCCAGCCACAGCAATGATATTTTACTACCACCTTAATTTTATCCAGTTTAATGTACAGAAACACATGGTGTTAAATGAAGTCAGCGAAGAACACAGTGTTGATGGAAATGGCAGGCTGCTAGGAGAGGCGGTGATGGGACTACTGGAAGCCCAGACGCTCTGCAAAAGGATAGGGGGGGGCCTTAGGGAAAACACAGAGAGCAACATCTGTGTTTCACTGAGTTCTCACGAGAGAAGCTCTTCTGGATGCCTTTTATTACAGGCTTTTGATGGAATTGAGATGGCACTGCTGCGTGTTTCCAAGATTAGAAATGTTAACGTTTCCTTCACCACATTTGGGAGCTGCCTTTGACAAAGTATGGCATTGCAGACATGGAGAGGAGAGACCTGCTGTGTTGCAGAATTTGCCAGGCTCTCTAACAACCATCATATGCTGCTTTAATCCTTCTCATTTTTTATTTTTTTTCTTTTCATATTCTTTGCATACTAATTCCACTAGAACCTCTATATTACATAAGTGCTTGTTTCTTTTTCTCATTTTCTTTCTCTTCTATTTTTCAAGACGGTTTAAAGAAGTAAATTAAAATCCACTGTTAGGTGGAACCTGTTTCTCTCAGGAAAACATAATAATGGTCATTGAGACAAAGACACATGCTGATATTGTAATGAAATGATGCAACGCACTGCATTACAGAGACTCAAGGCAATTAGGCACTGAAAATTACCCATCCACTCAGCTTACCCACCCACACTGACAGTTTAAGAACAGTCCCTCTATGATATTTCTAACTGTTTTGACCAGTTGAGTTTTGAAATTCTCAAATGTCAAGATTGCCATGAAAAAAAGAAATCCAAGAGTTATTTCAAATATACTTTCACTTAACATCTAATCCTACAACCAAGGAGATTATAAAAGTGTTCTAATTTGCCAAAATGTTGTTAATGTCTGTGCAGAATGTCTCAAACTGCATCATTTACATCCAGTTGCTGACTATGGAAATATGATGGATTTTATAAAAGAATTAAGAAAAAAAAGTATTATCTATAGAGGATTCACTGTAGATTTTGTTTGTTTTAATATGGATAAATGGATTATAAAAAAAAATGCTATSCATAAGTATTTTTCCATTCCAATAGGAGATATTCAGGAAAGATAATGATCAAATAGATGCAGAGGAGGATAAAAGTTCTAAGAAATAGTAGCAACTGAAAGAATACAGGCAAGAAGCTTTCCACAAAACAATGTTAAAGAGTAATAGCCTTAAAATACAGAAGGCACTATTGTCTAAAAGTTTTTCCATGTAGTTGGTGAATAAGTTAAGAAAACATGGTCTTATGTTACAACAAGGAAAATTCATTTTAGATATCCAGGCAACTTCCTAACAGTAGTGACATACAGGAATAGACTGAATGGGGATGTCTTGGAGACCTCATCACTGAAACCTTTAAAAACAGGTTAGACAAGCACTTGTCAGGAATGGCATAATATATAATTCATCCTGTCAGGATAGGGGGATGTATTAAATGACCTCCTGAAATCCCTTCCAGCCATATGACTATTTAGAAGAACAGAATATACAACTGCTATAATTTATAACCTGTCTCAGCTTTACTGCTTCTTTTCATTTTTTTTCTTGTCATCTTTACTGTTCTGTAATAAAATAACTGATAGAAAAATGGTTTTCTTTGTTGAATTGCCTTCCTATGGTTTTATATTGGAAAAACATTGAGAGGATATTAAGTCCAAGTGTCCTGGATTTTTTGGGAACCAAGCAAAAATGTAAGTACCTACTTCTTGCAGTCAGTAACTCACAGCCCACATATCTGATTTCCTTCCCACAGAAAACTAAGCCTCCTGACAGAGAGGAGGACAGAGATTACCAAAGAGGGAAACAGCTAGCACTCAGTCACTGCAGTCTCACCCYAAAAGAGGTATGACATGCAGTCAGTGTGTGCATCTGGGCACAGGAGACTGGAAAACCTACTGACTGAGCTGCAGTCTTAAATGTCTGAGGTATTTCTAAGCAGGATTTCTATAAAGTGTAGCTAGTTCTTAGTGATTCCAATAATGTGTCTGTCAAAGTTTAGACTGTAAGCCAGTTACTTCAAAGAGTTGCTTCATGTTAACAACTGGGTTGCAATAAATTGTCCATAGCAACAGTCACTGAGAGGTCTCCTTTCAGAGCTCAAAGGTCACAAAAGTGAAAGAAAGAGCTATTGCAAATCAACTTATTAGATAAGTTGAGGTAACTAAATAAGCTTTAGGACTCATCAGATCCTTCTCAGACATCATTCCCACAATGTGCCTCACTTTTTGTGTGATTTAGCTCATCTGGAAATTAGATAGCAATGATTCATACAGTGCAGGTCATAAATGCTTCCTTGCTGAGCACATACTGTTTGAGAACAGATGATRTTCATGCCCGGATCCCACCTCCAATAGGTTTATCTCTCTTCCCTGAATACTAAGTGCCTGAGAAGGAAGGCTTTCACTTACTTATGCCAGACACAAGAAATACATCTTTGCTTCCCTTCAAAGAATATTTCTAATTTTGGGTCCTTGATAAAGAGAAGATGAAAAGAGATGGGACCAAAAAAAAAAAAAAAAAAAAAAAAAAAAAAAAAAAAGGTATGCTTGTGTCAGTATTCCAGTATTGATCAATCTGGTCAGCAGTTAACCCAGACACAGTCAGTCCTACACGTGCACTTCAGTGAGCCCAAAATAATTAAGAAATAATGAAGGGAGTCTTTAAGATTTGTCATATGAGAATATGTATTGTCCTGCTATGTTTTGGTACATACATGTATGTTTTTTATGACATGTGCATGTAGGCTGCTCCTATGTCAGAAGATGGATTACATTCTCAGCTGGCAAAAGCTGTTGAAAAGTTTCACTTCGCCTGAGTATGGTGACTAACAGTTTTAGTATAAAATCTGTACTGGTTATCTAACCTTACTGTAAGAAATACAAATCTGACTACATTGTCGCCAGAGCAGGTATTCTGGACTGAAACGCCATCTGCAGGTGTGTGTGTGTGTAGTTGTGTGTGTGTGTGTGTGTGTGTGAATCCGTTCACTCCAGGCAGTGCCTAGATACACCTAGACTTAACATCTGCCTTTTAAACAGTTTAAGCGAGTGGAAGTTCACCTTTTGATTGAGTGGTAATAGAAAAACAAGGACAGATTCTTTTTTCCTGAACCTGAAACTAATGTCATTTTCCTTATGTACAGCATAAGGAAATAATGAACGTATACACAGAACAAAGAGGTGTCTGTATACCATATATACCTGTATAAACATTTGTATGATTATTTACCTAAGTTTAGATGAAGTGTGCATATCAAAAAGAGTCTGGGCCGATTTCACTCCTGACATACGCCATGAAATTATTTTTGATGTTTATCAACAATGCAAAAATTTTTGTAGATTTGCCTATAATGCCAGCTATTAAATTACAAYGCCGTGTCCTTGCAGTGTTTATTGATTTTAGGATTTTTTTTCAAGTTCCTCTATTTAGTTGTTTCAGCTATTGAATTGTATTGTGTATATTTCATATTCAAAATAGCAAATTTTCATAATTTAAGTATGAATGTTAAGACAACATATGTGTGTAAAATCTCAGATTGTCTCTCAAAATTTCAAGATGTCTTGGTGTAACATTTAGTAATACTGTTCAGGATTTTTGTCAATGAAAAAAATCACTGTCTGGCTTTATGATTTTTTTTATTTATTTATTTTTGCTTTTGCTGTTATTGCAATGCCCAAAACGTCCACTAGAGGAAGAAGTTTGATTTTTAAAGGCAGAGAAGAAAATGAGTGATAGCATAGCAGATCCAAGTCTGTCTCTAAGGTCATTTCAAACAAGAACATTGTATTTTCAGGACAACATATTTGGGAGCAGAGTTATTGATCATTAGGCAACAACAGTGTTCATAGTCTAGGAACTATGAGAAACATTAAACTTGGAAAAGGAAGATTATAAATAAAAACATGTTTTCTCTAATGTAAAAGAAACACTCATAACCATGTTAACAAAAATGTCTAAAAATCTGTTTCTAGTTTAGCCTTTCTCAGATCTCTTCAAGGAAAAGGATATCTCAGTGATAACCTCAGTCAAATGGCATTTGTGATTAGAAGCTGCTGCTGCTATTACAATCCTGAGCACATGTAAGGGACATCTATGCTGAGGTAGGCAGGAATGGTATTTTTGTAAGGCACCAATGCTGTCTAGCTGAGATTGTCACTAGAAAGATTTCAGAATTAACACTGCCTAGGATGCCACTTTTAGTTAAACTGTCTGTAACAAACAAGAGGGCTGGGGAAAAAAATGCTTATGAGGAGATTCATGCCCAGAATGCTAATGATAGGAAGCAAAAATCTCAGAAAGCATGTCAATATCTAGACTGGAAAATAGCCTTTATTGGTCCATTTCAGACTATGAGTAAAACAAAAATGCACATGTAAATAGACAGCTTCTACTTTATATAATAAAAAAAAATCCAGCAAAGTTTTTTTAACTCTGTTTTGTGGTGGAAGTGTCTTCGATAAATACAAGCTACTGATCTACATGCCATGTTCTCAAGGACCTGACAAAGAGGACAGAGAGGACATGAGCTCACAAATTTCACACCTTGTGAGAGACTACCATAGTCCCTATGTATCAAGCAGTCTTGTGGCAATATCACATGAGAGCTGGAGTGCCGGTGGTGTCGTGGGAAGGGACCTCTCCTCACCTAAGCAGGTGACATCACTGTGTGGACCTCCAGCAGGTGCTTAAAACCTGCACAAGCCATGAGGAAGCTCCTGAACCCCTCAGAGGTTCCTTTACATCTGCTAGCAGTTCATGCCTCATGGGGCCAAATGCTGGTTGTATTTTCACATTTGCTGATGATCCTCAGTCTTGTGCTGACTTCCTTGCAGTTCACCTGTCAGCTGCTCCTTTCCCACRCAGCTGCTTGTTTTAAAACCCTTCTCTGCCTTGCCTGTCTCTCTTCTGGACACTGTGTAAACTTATATCTAATTTCTTCCTGAAATTTATCTTGATCTTTCTGTCAACAGATCATTTAAAAGGATATGAGGGACCTACTCTGGTCTTGGGCCTTAGGACTTGCAGCAGGCACAGGCAAGAACACTTCATCACCCTATTCTTCACTGTGCTGACATCATCTCCTCTGCCAATGCTGCTGATTCTGGCCCAGGTTACTACACAGCTTTTCTAGTGTTACTAGGATTGTGGGATAGAGCTGAAGAATCTCCTGAAGTTACAATACTAGGCACAGGACTGTGGAAAATGAGGCATATTGCTGGTCTGTGAGGACTAGTGCTTTTCATGATAATCTGTGAGAGCTATGAGTGGTGGAGAAAAAAAAGCACCTACATCAGAAACTGCCTACCTGTACAGGATGCCTGTTTCAGTCTGTTCTGACAGATGCCTCTGCAGAGCTCCTGCACAGCACTAGGCCATCCCAGCAGTGTGGGGACCAGTGGCTCCCTGACACACTGACCTGCCCCTCACCTGAGTGAGAACTCAGCAGGCAGTCTCCAGGCAAGGCACTGGTCGTGAGCCTAGCGGCGTCAGGAACAGGAAGGATGAAAGAGGCATCACCCAACATTATGTTGCTTCTAGCAGGACACAGAGCCAGTGGCACAGCCCAGCCCTGCTCCTGTTAGGGCTGGAGGCAAGTTTTACCTCATCAAGAAACCCAGTATCTAATAAACAGAGTTCTCTTCCAACATTCCTGCAGCCACCTGAAACTGATGGAGGGTCTTGACCTGCACCCCCTCTGATGAAACTCTTACTGCCGTGAGGGGCATTTCCTTCTCCCCTGTATGCAGGTCAGCTACCTCTGCTGCTGGGGACATCAGGAGAGACAGTGTTTTGTGTCACAGCGCTAGCCAGGGCCATATAGGCCACCCAATTCAGAGCTCAGCTCCAGCCATCCTGCTCAGGAGGACCTAGGCAGAAAAGGATCTACATCAGTATTCCTCCTACCCATCTGAAAGTTGTTCTCTGAACACAGGGTCATAAAGCCTTGGGCAACAGAGTGGCTTTTCTTACCACTGTGAGCACTGTATCTGCTTGGTCTTCCCTCTGCATGGCTGCCCCTTCTTCAGTGAGTCACTGGGTCGAGAATAAGCCACCCAAYCTGGAAGGGTTGGAGGGGAATCTAGGCTCTTCCCCACTTTGCAAATATTTTTGCACCTTTTTGCTCATGCACTGGCTTGTGTTTTACAGTCCCTCTTCAGTGAAGACTAGTTGGCATAGTCTTCACACTAAAATCAGAGCTTTCCCCACTCTGTCTCATTCTCTTCTTTGCCATTCCCATTTGGATCTTTGAGGCATTACCTTGGTTCCTCCTCTGACCAGAGGAGACACTTTTTCGCCACATGTCTGCAAAAGGTGCTGATAAACCAGTATGTGTACCCAGAAGTCCTACTTACTGTTTCCCTGTGCTTCCATTTCAACAGACAATAGCTACATGACTAACAGTATTGCTGGTCCAAGAGAAATATGACAAAAGTACAACAGGTTCAAGGGGGATTCATCGTGCACAGAAGCAGTATTTTTCATGACTTCAGAAAACTGAGCAGCATACAGAATTTGTTCGAAGAGGGATATTTCTGTGTATCAAACCTGCAGATTAAAGCAGGTCTACCTGAGTCATGAAAAGTTGTATTTCAATCTGCACAATAGATCCAAACTGCTATTTGTCTCAAGGTGACTCTTCAGCTGAAAATCCTTGCCTGTGACCAAGGCTCAGCTATTAAAATTCATTGTTAGGAGCACTGCCAAAAAGTCTTTTCTGCCACTCACAGCAGAGAAGAAAATTGAATTATTTCCACCCCTAAGTCTGCAAGTGCATAATAATAAATTCTCAGATGTTTTAAGGCTGTGTATTTTTTTTTTTGTAATCCTTACCCAAGAATCTTCTCTTCCATCTAACCACTTCTTGTATTTTTCATTAGGCTTCCTGTTTTTGGGAAGAGTTCTCTTTATCAGTACCCTTAGAATCAAAGAGGAAAATATATGTGCATGTTAGATAGATGGACTGTAAAGTTCATAAGCTATTGAAAGCTCACCAAATGAACATTTTATAGAAAATATTCTCCATATTTGCTGTATGTGTGTGTGCACCTGCACAAAAACATAAAAACAGGAATTTGGCAGAAATTAAAGACTATTTTATGGACCAGTAGTGAAAACTGCTTTACCTAAAAAAAAWTTTCTGCTTTGGAATTTGTGAAGAGCTCCTCAGGAGACACAATCCTACCCAGAGTTATATGGGCACCAAAAGAGTGTGTATTTAAGCTATGCCAGTGCTTTCCAAGAAAAATGTTGTTGTTTTCTGTTTTGTTTGGTTTATTCAGCAGTGGTGTCCTAGTTTATGAAGAGACCCATGTTGCTATGGCAATAGAAATCTCAGCAGTAATACTTAGCGGTGAACTTGCCCTCCAGGGGATGTTTAGCTACCCCTGCAGCTACTTCCACTGATTTTATCCGGGTACAGGTAAGTACATAATAAGAGTCTGCCTTACCTGAGCACAGGAGCTGTGATTATCCTTTGCGCGAGGTGGCAGAAAAAGAAAACACTTCAAATTCTTCCCCTACTGCCCTGCACACCTTCAATTAAGGAGACTACCTTCAATTAAGGATACTTACTACCTCAACTATATCAACTATATTTAAAAAAAACACTCCTGCAAATGGTTAACACACGTGTGAATGATCCAAAACCAACCATCTTTTACTACCTGAATACTGTCACTTTAACTTCTCTCCCCATTTCTAAAAAATATTCACCAGAGGAAGTGCCAGAAGACTGGATGCAGAGAAAGGAAAACCATGAAAMAAAACATCCTAAAAACATAGCGTTTCTTCCCCCCTTTCTGCTTTTATTTTTAAAAGAGGATTTTTTCCTCAACAAAAGCACAACTGCTTTAGGAGAAAAGATCAAGTCTAAGACTAGAAGGAAAAAAAAAGGAAATGAATTTATTAAAAAAGTATTTAAATAAAACAAAGTCCATGCCACCTGACAAATACGTACCAGTGGTACATCACATTTCAGCAAAATAATTTTGCATTTCTATGAGAATAAGTAATTTGAAGAATCTGGCTTTTGAAATCTCACCAAGTAAATGTTTGAGAGAAAAAAAAAAAAAAAAAACAATGTTTTCATAACCTTATTTCACTATCGTTTTTTGCAAATCTTTAAAGTTACTTTTGTATTCTTACTTTGTTTTGAGGAATACAATTATTTGTTTTCCTGGAGCCCAAAATGTTGAACAGATTGTTTTACCACAAGTATTAGAGTTATTAATAAAGTTCCTTCAATTTTCAATCAGTCTCAAATTCTGTTAGTGCAAGTCAGAAATAGTAGCTCACTGATGTCAGAAAGCCTTTGACAGAATCAATATTTGAACTATGAACCAAAATATGATTACAGTACCCTATTCTAATATTATGGTAATATTAAAATGCAAATGGCTTATCCCTCCTTCTGTATGCCCAAGTGTTTAAAATGTCAACCTCGACCAGCGATTATTCTGAAAGAGCAGGGATTACTCATCTTAGAAGTACAATATAGTAAGTATGATCTTTATTCAGAGAATGGTAAAAGAATTGTCAGTCCACTTTGGAAAATGAAGACTCTTAACAATTTTAAAGCTTATTTTGATGACTGAAATCTTATGAAATCCAAAAACAGTATGTTTAATAAAAATTACGTTTCAGAACTTAAAGCATATTTTATTATTGAATACAAAAATACTATCTATGTAAAAACAATAAGTTAGTTTATTTACAGTACTTTACACTATTCTGCTCTAGGGCTTCCTTGATATTGGATTTATTTTCATTGTTTTACATGCCTTTATAATTTTGCACAAAGCATTTCCAAGAGCATATCATCCATGTTCACTGTGCCAATGATAGGTCTAAAGAACAGTTCAGCAACTACATTAGCATTAATAGATCTTAACAAGGATAAAACAACATTCAGCTTGGCAAATCTGGCTTCATCACCTCTGTGAATCAATCTGACATGTTCATTTAGAGCTTGTTGTGCTTCCCTTTGCAGTCCTTCGATATACTGTGTGCACTGCAGTCCAGGTAGATCTGAAAGAAAAACAGGGAAAGGTAAATTATGTTGTTTGATTAAGTTTCATCATTTTAAAAAAACAACACTTCTAAAGAACAACTAAGGGTTTACAGTTTATGTTTATCACACATGCAGTGAAGCAAATAATATGGCTAAATTACTTTTTGTGCCAAATTTCTATAGTTCACTACCTTCTCATGTTTTTTGATACTCCTCTTTGCTATGCAAATTTGAAATTGTGTTTTAAAATATTCCTGTTTAAAAAAAAAAAAGTTATCAATTCAAGTTTCTGTTTTAAGAAGGCTATCCAAAATACTTTCACCATGACAAATGTCTAAGTTGCAGAGATAGCAATAAAAAGAACTTAAYTGTTAACTCATTGACACTTTTATAAATGCACTGAGTCTGAAGAATCTTTTTGACAACTGCTTTTGACTTGCTCCATAATACAAGTGTCAAAAAGTATTAAGTCTAACACAGGACAGAAAGTTTCACAAGGCACCAAAGTACGGATCGTGAAAGACTTGAGAGATATAAAATCTTTCACTTACTGTCCAACAGTTTGGCAGGGTAAGAATCAAGAAGTTCAACTTGCCAGCTACATTTCAGGCAAGTAACAATGATAATCACTTGATAGAGCTCTACCTACAGAAGTCTTTACATAAGGTGATAGTTTAAAAAAAAAAAAAAAAGTAGTAATAATAATAAAAGTGCATCAAAATAGCACTTCCCGAGGCCTGAAAGCCAAGAGCTTTGTCCTGTTTTTTTGGCACTGTTGGGAACCCCCCTGGTTTAGCTGCGCAGCCGGTGATGCTGCGCTACACAGGTTGCACTGGGAGGCTGCGGCCGCCGAGCGCGCCATGCACAAACAGCCGGGGGGCAGCAAGTGCCTCCCAACTTTTCCGGAATAACTGACACGGATCCGCTTTATTTTTAGGAAGGGTCTGCGGAAGGCACCAGGCCCGGCAGCGGCGCTTCCCGACCGAGCGGCGCGTTAAGGGCCCGTGAYGGGCAGGCGGCGCGGCCGGTAACGGGCAGGCGAGGGACGCCGCGGCTCCCCCTGCCCCTCACAGAGCCGCAGGTTGGGAGCGGGGGATACTCGGTCTCCCGCTGGGCACAGACCTCCCCGCCCGGCTCAGCCGGGGCTCCTGGCCGCGTTCCCCCATGCCTGTTCTCCCGCTCTTTCCCGCCGCCTCGGGAGGGGCGCCGGTGCCGCCACTCACCCGGGTTGAAGAGCACCGTGCCCTTGAGGTACGCGTACTCCTTGGTGCTGATGTCCAGGCTCCAGCACTTGGCCAGGAAGCCCTTGATGGCCTGGATGTGCCCGGCGGCGGCGGGCGGGTGCTGCTCGCCGTGGCGGCGGCCGCTGAGGATGCGCTGCAGCATGCTGGGCTCCGCGCTCTCCACCGTCTCCAGGTGCACGCGCTCCTGCGCCAGCCCCAGCACGAGCAGGGGCGCCCAGCAGCTGCGCACCAGCAGCAGCTGCTCGTCGGGCGGCAGCCCCTGGAAGCAGGGCACGTTCCGCACGAAGCGCAGCGTCTTCACGAGCACGGCCGAGGCCGCCTTGCAGGCCGCCTGCGGGCACCTGAGCGCCACGCGCCGCCGCGCGCCGCACGAGCAGCCGCCGCCCGGCTGCGCCCGCCGCGCCCGCGGACCCGGCCCCGCGGGACACGGCGGCCGCGGCGGCTGCTGCCTCCTCTCCGGCTGCCCCTGGCTCTTGAGGATGCTGTAGAGGATGCTGCCGTGCCGCCGGCCGCCCGCGCCGCAGCGGCAGCGCTCTGCGCACGACATGGCGCCCGGCGGTGCCTCCTGCTGCTGCCGCTGCCGCTGCCCGGCCGGGCCCGGCGCGCCGGGGAGGAAGGCGCTGCTGCTCGCCCTCTGCCGCCGCTTAACTTATATATAGCCTGTGTGCGGGTGCGTGCGTGTGTGTGTGTGTGTCTGCGCGCGGCCGCGTCTCAGCGGTTCAAAGGGGCAGACACTCTTTACTGGCTGGAAAAGAGAGAGAGGAGGGAAGGGAAAGAAGAAGACGGGAGAAAAAAAAAGGGGGGGGGAGAGAAGAGAGCCCTCCTCCTGCTTTCCCGAGGCGGCGGTGCCTAGAGGGAGCCGGCGAGCTGTGCGCCTGTGCCTCGGGGCCTCGCCGTGGCAGAGGCGAAGCGCCTCGCGGCCCCTCTCCTCTGCCGGGCGGCCCGTGTTGGGTTTTAGCAGGGCTCCTGGGGATGTCGAGGGCAGCACGACACGACGGCTCCTTTTGTTTTCCCATGCTTTTGTTTTCCCCGGARAGGCGCTGACCTGCCTTTGAGGGACAGCAGATCCCGGACCCCATTCCCCCTTCTCCTGCCCCACATAGTGGAGAGCAGTGAAGCAGGAACAAGAAAATGTTGACGGGAGAAGAGGAAGGACTAGGAGGGGGGATTACTCTAAAGAATAACCAACCCCCCTCCACAGGAGTGGAAAAAGGGACCATTGATAATGGTACCAAGAGCTCCTGTGATGCCTGTTGTAAGCAAYGTGGCTTCAGGGGCCCAACACTCAGGCTGTGTGGGGAGGGAGCAGCCCAGGGACATGTCTGTGGGGCTGAGGTTGGGGAAGGCACAGGCAGGATCCTGACCACCCAGGGTCACCTCTGTGGGGCTGGAGTGCTGATGCGGTCCTGACACATTACCCAAGGGCTGGCACCTCAGCTTTCTGCTTTCACATTCAAAYTAATTAAAAATAAGTGCAGCAGAGAATAGTGCTTGCTTGCTACAGGAAATAAAGAGTTACTTGTGTGTGCCACATGTGGACTAAAACATAAACATTATTGGTTATGTGTTTCATGTGCACTAGAAGTTTGGCACAGATTTAGAGGAACTAGCTGGCTCCAAGTAGCACTCTACCTGTTCCATCAGTATCTGCTKCCAAGGGAAGTCTGCATTGCTCCTGGAAAGGCTTCTTTTCTTTCAATGTCTGTTTTTAATAAGATACCAGTGGGTGCTTTGAGCTCTGTAGAAGCATAACAGCAGGACAGATCTGAACAATTTCTCTCTCTCTGAAATGGCCTTACATGAGTAGCTTACATAGATATAGAGTTATATAGCCATTTCTCTCCAGATAGTCCTGCACAATTGAACTCAGAAGAGTATTTCTTACAAAGGGTGTATATTTAACATGAAGCACTGGGGGAATATTTGTCTCCTGTATTCCTTGTTTACCAAATGCACATTGTCCAAAATGCATGTTTTTATAATTATCTTCAGTTGTGCATCTGTAATGCATTGTATAATTTGAATTAGCTGTATTAAAATATTATTGTATCAACATTTCCTTAAGCAGTCTTACACTTTTCCAGCATGGACGTTTCAGACCTTTGACTGAGGGTTCTAGCTATTTTTTCCACAGCCCGAGTGAGATAAAGCCCTTTCTTGGCTCGCAGCAGTGGAACACTGTTAGTTTGTGCTGGTAAGCCTAATGACTGCAGTTTACAGATGCACGAGTTACTTCCTTGGACCAGAAAACAATGATATTTCACTGAATATATTTTCTTTTGTTTACTGTAAGTAGAATTCAAAAATAAATTTAATTTTGCCAATTTTGTCATTTGGATCATTGGAATCATTAGAAAGTGGAAAACACTTGTCTGTTTGTCTAATAGTATTTCCTTACCATTTAGACTGCTCTCTTTTCTAAATATTTTCTCAACATGCTATGATTTTAGTCTTTTTTCTTTTTAGCAATTTTTTTTTTACATTGACCAAGAGATGAAACTTGCCAAGTCTCAGTAGCACTTCTCCAATGAAGGAGACTAACCTGGGCTAACCGAGGAATCTTAACTGCACTTTTTATTAGTTTGTGACTTGGAAGGTGTCTCAGGGCTCATGGTAGAGCTCAAGTTCAAATCATTGTCTTTACAGTCCTGGCCTTGGCTTCAATTGTGGGAACACTCTGCTGTTTCTGGGACAGTGCTGCTTCCTCAGGGCCGTATTTTAAAAGTACAAAGGCACTGTGTATCTTTTATACCAGCTGTACAATTGAAACTTTTGCTGATGTAGTCGTGTTGGTTGCAGGTGTTAAATTTTTCAAGGCATTTCTCTTCCAGACGAGTTTCAAGTGTAGATGCAGTTCTACTATCATATAATGGTTTTGCTGACACAGTTCATTTCATTTTCTGAACCAACCAATACAGAAAGGATATAYGATGCCAGAAGTTACATTACTACAGCTAAAAGTGTACCTGCTTCTCTCATGAGTGCAGGTAAGCTCTCATTTCCTCTTTTTCTAACTCTTCATGTGYCTAAAATGCACGACAGTTTATTCAGAGCACATCCTCATAGTCTCTTTATCATCTAAAAAAACTAAAATGTCATAGAAATATTTATTAATGTTTCTTATACTGATATTTAACAAGCAGTTTGAGTAGTCCTTATTTAACTTCCTACAATTATTTATTCATAATCAAGCTAAATTAAAACCAGCTGTTTTCTCTGTAAAAACAAGATGTCAACAAAATTCCTACAAGCCAGCATTTTTTTGACAAAAATACATTAAAAAACTTTTAGCAAAATGAGAATATGCCTGTTTTCAGCTGAAAGATGTAGCATTGTGCAAGTGTTTTCAAGCTGCAAATCGTGCAAACATTAATAGATTTACATGCTTCCAGATAAAGATTTACTTGTTTGTTTGCTTTTTTAACTCGCACAGAAGCCTTGGATATGAAGGTGATACAGTGCAATCTTACACTTTCATGTTGCTCTTCAGTGCCTCGGTATCGCTCATCTGGTAGCACATTTGGTACTTGGCCAGAGGGCAAGACTTCAGTTTCAGAACAAGATCAGCACTTGTTTTTATGCTGTTGGTGCTTTAGTGCACTATTAGTTTGAGAGATGTTTTCTTCTCCAGTGGGGAACTGGCTCCTCTTATCCTCTAAACACCTACTGATCCTACCAGTATAAATGCTGAAAAATAWAATTTGATCCTAAGATCAGACGTAAAACTCAGTTTAGTGATTAGCACAGTAGGTTTTTGTTTGGTTGTTTGTTTATTTTTCTCTCAGGAAAAAAAGAGGTTTAATGTAGAATTCACTATTACAAAGATACAATTGACAAGATTTCTTTTGCTTCTGGCCAAAGAGAAGTAGCCCATAAAAACAAAGGTCTGGAATTTAAGTATAYGGTTATATTTCACAAGTGCAACCATCAGTTTGTCAGACTGACTTCCATTTACAGCATTCCTATTTAACTGAGATGTTTACTTGAAAACAACCCAGGGTTRGGTGCCAGGCACTACCAGTAGCAGTGCTCTACCTTTATGCCGCACTGTGTTTTCCTCCTGGCCCTGTTGCCTCTTGATTTGCGGTGAGTTCCTTAGGAGCAGCATATTAGGAGCCTGATTGATTCTGCCCAAGTTCTGTGCACAGACATACAATGTCAGCCTGAATTTACAGAGCTTTTACAGGTGTCCTATGGCAGTGATTTGACTGCCTTTGCTGCATTCTACCATCAACTCAGTGTATTATTTTTTTCTCCATCAGGATATGCATACGGTGTCACTGTTATGGAATTAGTCAGARTATATATAATGAAGAGTGAGAGACTTTTATGCCACTGCTGGGCATATCACCTATCTAGGTGATATCAGATCCAGTGTAACCTATAGTGTTGCAAAGTCAACGTTTCCTTATTTCTTAAATAAATTCAAACCATCAAAAGAGATTTTTGCCAGATCGGTACTTTGCATCATGTGGCCCATCTTGGGTCCAGAAGTAAGAATACTGACTTGGAATTTACTGTTACTGGCCTGTACACTTGTGCCATATTTGCTGTGGCAGATAGCCAGTTTATGGAGTCCCTTATATAAAGCAGACATTTTTTCTCCTTCCCACATGCTAATTTACCTTGGTTGATGCAGCTGGGTTTCAGGGAAAGGTGGAATTAATGGAAAGTGAAGCAACTGCAAATTTGTTCCAGTTAAAATAAACCCATCAAGAAAGATAAAGAAAAGCTTTGGACTTTAAGGAGTTAATGTTAATGGGGCCCTTGGGATCTCTGCTTCAAAGTAGAGCTATGGGTCCCAGTAATCTAAAACTGTAAATTAAAGTATTGGGTTAGGGACAAGTCATTTCACTTTGCAAATGTAACTAATCATTTCTCCTTTTAGAGTTCATATTGTCAATGTGTCCGTGTATCAGGCTTCAAGGTATCGTCCCGTGGGTCAAGCTGAGCCAGCTTGTTGGAGCTAGAAGAAGCTCTCAGCTATGCACTTGCTGCTTGCAGCTGCTGTCCTCATGCTAGCTCTGGCATTTAACTGACTCCTCAACGAGTCAAATCCTTTCACTAAGCTGGCAGCCTCTTTACAAAAGTCACTGCAAGAAAGATAGCAAAGAAATTAGATAGCTTGAAACATGTTCTCCATACTTTATTTTCTTACAGATGTTTCTGAAGGTCTTGYGTAACCCGACTAACTACACACCAAATCTGATACAACATAATTTTGTTTGTTTGAATCAGCAAAAAAGTAACCTATCCAGCAAAAAGAAATGGGTAATTTTCTGTCTGTTTAGTGAACTGAGCTGATTCGGCAAGGGATYAGATGAGTGCTTGAGCAGGACGAGAAAGATGAAAGGACACAGCGCTGTTGCAAGCCCTTATGCCCTTCAGCCTCCATGTGGAACTCCTGCAGGAGGGAAAACCCTAGATCTTCAACAGGGAAAAGGGAAGGTATGGGCAGAAAGGCAGGGGGTTGGACTGGCTGATCTCTAGAGGTCCCTTCCAACCTCAACCATTCTGTGATTCTGTGACTTGTAGCAATCTTTGTTTTTTAATTTACTATCTTACTTGCCATCTGAAATTGGCCCCTACTCTTCCTAATGACACTAGCATAATGGAATTGTGTTATAACAGCTTAGTATGGGAATAAATTTCAATTACTAAGATTATTATACTTACTTGCCTTGAGGAGCACATCTCTGACACTGAAAAATAGATGAATAACAAACAAAAAGCTACCAAATTAAGATGTTAAATACACTGTCCCAGGTTGTGGCATTCTAGCATTAGTATGGCAATAGAACACTGTATATTCAGTACATGAATTCTAAAGCTGAAATTATTGTATCAACACATGTGCCATTGGAGCTTGCCATTAGAGACTAACAAATTCACAGATACACTTATATTTTTGATTAATATCCTATCCTATGCCGATACTAAGGAAATTATATTTAAATAGGCTTATATGGCAGTGTGCATTTTATACGAATATTAAAAYGTGGGCTTTTGAAATGCGTACATCTCATTAGTTTTTAATTCACATATAATTCACCTCAGACATATGTAAAAATAGTATCTTTTTTGATGAATCAGTGATACCATTTTTCACTTAATCAAGTTCATGTTTTGATGTTAGAAAACATTTCCATTTGCTTTTTATCATTCTTTATACGAGTTTGACAGGCTCATAAATCATGTATAGGTTCATGCTAAAAGCTAAAATATGTATCTTAAATATTCATCATCTTAAAATAATTTCTGCAATACTTTTGCTGCCTTCTTTGCTTAAATCACAACCCATTAGATTTCTAAATCTGTACACATTCTGTGGTTAAGGGTGAARTAATGAGGCACCCTGTCCTGGTTGCAAATGAGGTAGATTACTTCTTCAGTTTTGTCAAAATCATCTGATCAGCTTAATCACTTTAAGCAGGAGACTTTGCTACCCTGGATGATTTCAACAGAACTGAATCTTGGAGTGACCAGGTGTGTGATTAAGTCTATCTAAAGGTACTGGTAGTCACGGTGCTCCCTGTCACATCTGACACATGTACAGAGAAAAATGCTAACATCTTCATCTGCCTCATCCACTACCCAGTGRCTTTTTAGTTTCAAGATTAGAAATTCAGATTCAAGTACTTTTCATTCATCATGTTGAGCTTCCTAAATGCTCTGCTTCTGCTATTAACAGGGGTGGAACTTTCGTTGACCGAAGTACAACTTCTGTTCATCCCCCTAAATCTTCTAAGAAGTAACACCTACATAGAATCATAGAATGCCGAAGGTTGGAAGGGACCTCAGAGGTCATCGAGTCCAACCCCCCTGCTCATGCAGGGTCACCTAGAGCACGTGGCACAGGGCTGCATCCAAGCGGSTTTTAAAGATCTCCAAAGAAGGAGACTCCACAACCTCTCTGGGCAGCCTGTTCCAGTGCTTTGTCACCCTCACAGTGAAGAAATGCTTCCTTAAGTTCCTGTGGAACTTCCGATGCTTCAGTTTGAA
>NW_020455743.1:1218304-1222446 GCF_003342845.1 Nothoprocta perdicaria
TCAAATCCAGATAGACCACACCTACCGCTCTGCCCTCATCTATCCAGCTAGATATTCCTTCGTAGAAGGTGATCAGGTTAGTCAAGCAGGATTTCCCCTTGGAAAATTACATCCATTACATCAGTTGTTTATTTCGTATTTAATCACTCTTAYAGTATAAAATAAATGTTTTATTACTAATTTCCAGCTTCAGCTTCTATCTACTTGCCTTTTGATACACTTTCCCTGCTAAATTAAGAACACAGAGATTATTCCTAACAAGATACCTGTGTGTAATCAATAGTAATTAATCCTAAAACACAAAACATTTTAACTTTTAGACTAAATCTGAAAACTAACATTTCTAAGGTTTTTTAATTCTTACGATGTATTCCACCAATGTCCTTTGTGGCCAGGGTGATGTTTTTGCTAATTTTCAACACCCTTCAAAGTGTGGACATAAAACTGCAGAGAGTATTTCAGTTACAGTGTGCTAATCTGCTGCACATAAAGCATAAAAATATGCTGCACATAATCATTCCCCAATTTGCATTCATTACTATATGCCTTACACATTAAAAGAGCATATTAGCCCTTTGAGGGGTCATTGTTACACTGGGAACTGTTTCTAAATTGCTTATCCACTCTGACCCCTGAAGTTGTTTATGACCTGCTTGCTTTCACAAGAGAACTGTCCATCTACAGAGGCAGGATGCTTTTAGTGTTTTAGTTTTGCATTTGATTGTGTTATAATGCATTTCATTTAAATGAGTTCAGCAATCCAAGAGAAGGATATTTGTAATCCTATTGCCATAGGATTATTCCTCCTCATTACCTCGTTACCATCCTCAAAGAATGCCCAGACATCCTTTAAGGTAGAGATAAATGTTGCATGCAACAACTTAATGCTTTTCTAATGGATCTCATGTATACGGCTGAGCCTGATATTCATACCTGAAGATGGGTGGCTCACTACAGTGAGTACCTTCTTTAACAGCAACTTTTATGAAAATATTACGTGGTTGTGGAATTGCTTAATAATATTTGAATTACCAGATGTCATCAGTTGAACATAAATAATGTGACATATGCTTTACAGAAAGGCACATTGGGGAGTAAACATCTGTTATAACAGTAAAATTGCTTTCAGAAGGCAGTTGGAAGAGCCTTTAACTGGATCTTGAGAGGTATCTGTTCTTTTCCGTATTCTGTTCAAATGACTTGACTTTGTTAGTTTTCRTTTCTTAAATACCTGAAATCTACTAATGACCAAGACTTCTTTGGTGGATATTCTTTATGATAACTATGAGTACTTTACCTTCCTTCTTTTGCCTGTCACTTGACCACATGATGTTAGCTCAAGTATACCAAAACTTATCAACTCTCATAAGCTTGTATTAGCACTCATTTTCTAGATCCAAGATGACTTCCTGTAATTATCTYCAATAAACTTTCGGTGTGAGCAGCCTAACCTACCTGCCTCAGGTGAACTTACCTGAACAAGATCCATTCATTCGTATGGTGATTTTCTTTTTTCGATCAATATATGGAAGGTACTCTTGATTGCAATTATATTACATGTCGGAAAGTTCTCCTGGATTTACTTATGTCAAAAGTAAACAGAAAAAAAAATCTTCCAAGTTTACTTCTTTGCATTTGCTCTGTCATTTGTCTTTCCATGAGAAGGAGTAATTGGGGCCCATTTAGGCCCTCTCTATCTCTTATTGTTTTGCTTGCTTTTGTAATACATGCTCTGTAGAAATCTTTGCAAGTTTTTCAGTCTTTTTTTTTTCCCCTCAGATTTTGTTCATGGAAATGTCTTTTACTGCCTCAAATCTTTTAATTTTAATCTTCTTTTACCTGTTATCACTTCCTTCATAACACTTGGCAATAGTTCAAAAATATGCCTTTTCTCTGAAACCCTCTTTCACTCTTCCAGTAATAAATCAATTTTAGTATAATTCTCCTGACATCTCATGAACTGTTAAGACACCTTGWATGCCTTTTACTGCACAGCTTCTAATATGTGTGATTGCAGATACTTTTGTGCCAGGCGCTTTTGTCTCAGCTGTGCCTCACAAGCACGGCACTGAAACCACTTTGCATTGCTTGCTCTGGAGCAGTGCATCCTGATAGAGAGAGATCATCATAAGCAGCAATTCTTAGGCAAACACCCAGGTTCAGCAGAGCCATGGGGAGGGCTGCTTTTCCTTCCCAGTATTATAGGCTGCAAACACAAGGCAGGAAAAGATTACAGCACTTTTAGTCCTTTGTTTATTCAACTGCTATTTACATGTGCAACTGCTCTCTGCTATTTGTTACTAATTAAACATTTTGAATGATGCCACAACACTTCAAAATAATCTGATTTTGTCATTTGCAGTCTTATTAAAGTTTTGCCATTTTTAATTACTCTGCAGTATGCTTCTGAAGAATGATAGATACATGAATAGGCAGGGGCTTCTTCTTGACCCTTTTTTTTAGTTGCAAGGATTATGTTTTTTGAATGTTTAAGAGACTAGCCAAAGACTAGTAACCTTGCCTGACTGTAACCTTGTTGTAGCTTACCTTAATTCAGACCTCTTACACAGTCAAATTAAAGTAGGRCTTTCAGTGAAACTATTTTATTCTGCAAACAACTTCTGTTGAAGAATTAGAACTGAAGCTCTGTACTTTCCTAAGTGTGTTTTTCTTTAATGTCACTCTTCTACATACTAGAATGTTGGTTTTACTCACACATCAGCTTACCTGAGCAGTAAGTATGAACTTCTCTAAAGAGCTACTGTTTTATGCCTCTAGAAAAAGGACAGTTGATGAAGAAGAAAACAGAGCTGCTTAGCACTAATTCTCTAGTTCCTCTGGATAATGAGTTCAGCACAGTAAAACAGAAATTACTTTCATTATTTTGTGTAGCAAGGTCAGTTTGCTCATTGAAATATTAGAATAATAACACTGAAATTATCAGCATAAATTTTGCCTAAAAGAAACATGAGATCCAAGAATCATGTGCTATTTCAGAGTCATTTTTTGAATAAGAGTGGCAGAAACAACTGATTTAATAATGTTTAGATTGTTCTGGTGTGAATACTAATCAAGAAACAAAGAAAATTTTGAACCAGAAATCAGTGTCTTTCCTTGGGAGAATTTTGCAATATATATTATCTTTTTAAGATTTATGTACAATAAAAGATGAAAAAGTTTAAAAAAATCTAGATTAATTTTGATTCAGAAAGAATAAATAAAAAGATTTTCATGATCTTTAATATTATGGGCTAATGCAATGTATTTGGTGAATATGAAGGTTTAGGGGTTCTTCAGAGAGCACAGAGAAGAGGTTAGAGACACTGATGCCTGAATTAAGAGGAAGTCTTTCTACTGAATCATCTCTAGAATATGTAGGGTCTTTTGTTGGTTCTGTTTGTTTGCTTTGGTTTATTTTTGGTAGAAATATGTAGGAAATAAGTAGAAAGTTTTGAACACCCATGTCCATATGGCTTTAGTTCAGAGAGCCAAGCTGCAAAGCATGCATGTTACTGCTGAGTGAGAAGCACCCATGGTAGGAAAGGGTGGGAATGACTGAAGAACTAGTGAACTGCAAGGAAGGATGAAAGGCATTGTATAGAGATAGGCTTGTCATAAAGTGTGTATGGGAAACAGAAAATGAGGGACAGTATATAGGTATATTGAGGAAATCTTTAAACAAATGGAAGTAGAAAATTTTCAATGATAACTAGTAAATACCGAAAAGGAAAAGCAATAAAAAATACAGCACAGTTATCAGTAGGAGAGAGACCTTTCAAGGACAGACAGAATGAAGAGCTGGTGCATATCACTCTAGGAAAGAGTGATAAATATATTTCCCTTTGGCTCCTTTTTGGTAATCTGTTTTTGGCCAGGAGCATTGTTTGTTTGAAAGTTTATTCTGGAAGCAGTAGATATATTTGCATTTAGAGAAAGCAAGCATCCTTTTTGTCTCCTTTGGACCTCTGGATACCAAGCTTTATGTGGCCCCTGCTGCTAGTGAAATTTCATTGTCTTTAATAACTCAAGTCATGTCCTTCCAAGTTTTGCCTTTAGAAATGTGGTTGACTTAGAAAAATAAGATTATTCTTTCTTTTACAGGCTCTTTTTTTTTTTTTTTTTTTTTAGACGGCTTACCAGAT
>NW_020455743.1:1222473-1310603 GCF_003342845.1 Nothoprocta perdicaria
ATCAGAAGAAGCAAAAAAATTAAATAAAATAAATCCCAAATGTCATTGTTAATACTTCATTGTCTTTTTCTTGCAACCAAAACGTATTCAGTTTAAATSTTTTCCTCTTTTCAAGGACAAGTTTTCTCCATACACATGTAACAGAGTAAATCATATGATTACCTTGGACTTTTAATCTCCAAACTGCAGGAGCATTTTCTGAGAATGAGAAATAGGGATGTAGGAGGGTGTAAGTGTAAATATCTAAAACTTTTAGTAATTATATGAGGCTGTAAGGGCAGAACTGTGCGCTGTAAGGGCAGAAACACAGTTCTGCCCTTACAATAATTCCTATAAAAAACATTGAAAGCTTAATCTGATATTTCACAATTTTTTATTCTTTTCTACTGAAGTAGATTTAAGTGCTTTACTAATCTTGATATTCCTTACACAAACAAATCCCATAAATTCTTGGAGACCTCCTTTTCCTTTCTGTGATCTTCTTCTCTTCCACCTCCAGTTCCCATAGAAGTTCAGTCCTCACAAAGGTTTTGGTGTCATATCCTGCCTTAATATTTGGCACTATTTCCTGCTAAGCAAAGATATATTCACTTCAAAGCAGGTGTGACTGCAATTAAAAAATGTGGAGAAGAAGAAACAAACTAAATTACTATAACTGAAACTGAGTTGGTGGATATTTTTTTTCCACAGTCTTTCTTACAAAAGACTTACCCTGTCAGGTGAGATGGTGAACTCTACCTCAATTCAGAGTGTTAGGTCTGCAAATTGCAATGCAAAAAAAAAAAAAAAAAAAAAAAAAAAAAAGCCATTCAAAGAAATTCAGAAGTTAAAATTAAACACAAGTCATTTTAAAGCATAGCACGAATAGCAGTAATAACAATGCCATTATGGAAAAGTCCTCCAGGCTGTCAGTGTTACTAGCTCTATTCCTACAGCTGCGTTAAAGCTACAGTGGTTTCACATCTTCATGTGAACTAACTAATATCTGTAGTTAAATATTTTCATCCAAATGATAAGTACAGCTCCCTGATTTTTAGGAAGAAACATAAATAAATCCCATGTGCTCCTTTTATATGATGTGTCTGAAGTACTCTGAAGCTGAAATTTAAAGGAAATGGTATATTACTGAAAGAATTTTTTTTCCAAAAGCTGAGGTTATGTTGCTGAAACACCAAGTTTCATGTGTCTTTTGCTGACACAGCTAATGTTGAAACAGTTTTATTAAAGTCATTACAGGGTCAATGGAAAATCTCCTTGCATATCTGAAGTATTCTGAGTGATTTATATGAGTCTGTGGATATTCATTATGATGATGTTCTTTCATGTTTCCTTTGACAGGCAGAACAATGTCACCAGTAATGTCCAAAATAAATTATATTATCATAAAACTGGACCTCAAATGCAACAAAATTAAATTTAAGATAACTCTTAAAGTTTGACAATTAATAAAAGTTGAAGGACATATTTCAAGTAGCACTTGTCACCCTAAATTGTCCTGCACTAGGTGTTGACATTCAGTATTTTTTTGACACAGAAACAGAGATACCATCTCTAATCTGTGCTATAGTGCAAGGGAAAGAATATAGCGAGGAAGCTTATTCTAAATTGCCTCACCTTGTCTAGTTTGTAGCTCTTCTGTTTCAATAAACTATTTTCAGTGCTATGCGTCTCAGAGTACTGCACTTGCCTGTATTACATGTGCGCTGCTGTCTGTAGCTCTGAAAGGCTTCTCTTCAGAGGAGGTCATGTGTAAGTACTTGTCATTATCCCCARCAACTTTACCACTGGCCCCAGTAAAAATAGAGACTGCTCATGGATTTCCCGATAAGTCCACTTTTAGATTGCTTTTTGTGTAGGATGATGATAACTGAAGACTCTGTGATAAGAGCATCGTTCTGCTTGGGAACTTCATAGCAAGCAGTAAGAGACTGTCATGCATTTGGCACAGGAACAAGCACAGTGCRTTGCAGAGAACTGAGGCCAGGGAGGAGAAGCAGGCAAAGGGTGAAATGAACTTGACTGAGGTTATTCAGCAGATCAGAACTGAAAACCGCTAGTGGAATTACGGTTTTTTTTAAGCCAGCAGCAAATTTCCCACTGGGTTCAATATGAGGCCAGGGTTTATCCCACATATTATAACTTTACTGCTTCACTCCCCATTCCATACTAGGCCTAGTATCTACCCTAATTTTAAAATAACACAGGTCATACTCAGTTATGGGATTCTGATGATTTTACTGAATGTAGAAAAACAAAATAATAAGCTGAAACAGGTATCAGACAATTTCCTCAGCAGCGAAGTACTGAGAGACCTGAGGACTATTCTCAAAGGCCTGTGCTTCTTAGGAAATGTTCTGGATCAAAGTGCTGCATTCAGAGAAACGGTGGAAGGTAATGTCAACAGTATGTTCAGCATTTATAGCAGCTACATCAAGGGCAGTGTTTGACCTATTTCTCCTCCACAATGATGCACTCGACCACTTTTCACCCTGTAAATCTTCCAGGACAGATTAAATTCTGCAAAATTCTCCTGACCACTTTAGCTAATTTTGTTTGTTCTCTTGTGGTGATGCTTTCATGCAGTGATTTGTGCTCTAAACCTTGAGGGTTTTTTTTCTGCAAAAGCTTATGTGCATCCATTACAAGATCTATTCCATAAGAATTCGATAATATTTATATTAAGTTTCTCCAAAACATACAAGATATTTATCTTATATCTGTGTTATATTTTCTTAAAACATAGGGTGTTCCTGTTTCAAGAGGAAGTAGGCTTGGAAGAAAAAATAAAAAGCTGGATAAGAGCATCGTATGTATCTTAAACTACCAATCTGATATTCTACTTCATTGTGACAAAGTGTTCAAGCTACCTTAAAACATAAACAAATAGCATCAAGGTCAAGTGAAAAGGTAGATATTATCCCATTTTTCCAGTGCAGAAATGTAGCATTCTGCTGAAATTAAGCATGTGGTAAAAAGAATGAGAATTTTGGTGTTTTAACTCAGTAACAAAAAGATGGCTTAGTGCAGAGAGAGAAAAGTCATTTGGTCTTTGATGGAAAACTATCTGCATTATAGCCTTGTTGCGTATGGCATATCTGCTTTTAGGCTTTGTAACTCGGCTCAGACAAGTAATGTTGATCAGTGAGACAACATAGCTCACTGTTCCAGAGTGAACTGATGGAGATAGATAGAAAAATAATGAACCCTTGAATGTATAAAGGAAAATATTGATCCTTCCTCTAGCAACTGTACATATGTGTAGCTTTTTCATTGCAGGTCAAGAGCCTGTGCAGAAGAAGGGAATAGGAAACAGAAAATAGGCAGGCAGAATGACATCTTCATAGTCAAAGTATATTTAGTTAGTTTTCCCCAGTAAATAAGGCAGTGTACTGGATATTGAAATATTTATTTTGGATTAATTTGTATGTAAAAAATTTTGTAAGGATTTTTTAAATATTAAACAGCAAATAGTTGTAATGCTATATGCAGTTTTCGATTTCTATTAAATTCACCTTTAATGAAAGCTGCTTACTGAATTCTTTTGCTTTCTTTTTTTTTCAGTAAACTGGTACTCTGTAGTCTAGCCTAACCTCTAGGTATYAGATACTCGTTCCTTTTTTTCTGGTGAAGAGAATTAAGTGCTTAACTCAGTGAAATGGAGACAGTCTAATTCAAGAACTAAGCCAGCTGTTGTTTTTGCCTGTGCTAAGTGAAAAGAGGCTTCAGGGTTATATGCCAGGGATATCAAGTTTGCCTCATAAATACATCCTTGCATRTCAATGTACAGATTACTGTATTCTTCCTGTAAAATGCAGATATTTCTGAAGCATATCATAAGTGGATTAATGAACTGAAAGTTTCAAGACCTGATGACTACTAAAAAGTAACATGACTTAAAATACTCTGATAGAGTTTGAAAAACAGATAGATAATAGAGTAGATAATACATAAAGTAGATAGATAATAGACTATGAAGAGCTGAGATTAACAGAGATTTATTTGTTTCACTGTCAGGTTTGCAAATTTTCTTCTCTGCCAATTTTATGTTTGTTTTGTTTTATGTTTGTCACTGTGTAGTATGTGTAGTACAAATCTGCCTRCCAGTTTTTATAGGAGTAGTATTTAAAAAATAAATAGGTAGGTGATATGATCTTGTACCTCAAAGTTGAAAGTATCAATTTGAGGATAAGCTAAATCATTAGATTAAAAAAATGACAATTGTGAATTAAATCTACAGATTTGGAAGTTGACTGGGAAGAAAAAACTTGCTTCGAGGAAAGATGAAAAAACATTAGGATAACAAGAATGAAAGGAGAAATGTCCATGACCTGCAGAGTAATTGAGACAGACAATTGTATCAAAAACTGTTTTTAGAGGTTGTGATCCCTTCTGCTGCCTAAGCCATTTTGGCTCTGAGCTCTGTCAGTCTATCCATGCATTCCTTTTCTTCAGCAAGTAGTATTTACTTCTGAAACTAATATTTTTGATGTCTTTGAATTAATTGCTACTAATCCTCTTGCTGTGCTGAGATTTTTATTCATTTATTTGGCATCTGTACAGTACAAAGAGGACATGGGTGAATCAAGTCCTAAAATATGCTAAGCCAGACTTCAGTGGGAACAGAAGCTTGTTTGCTGAACTGGAGACTAATGCTGAGCTCAGGAAGGTAGGGTGCAATGGGCTTGGTTCTGCAGCACATCAAAGTAAGGAGAAATTAAGAAAYTGGCAATAGTTTCAGTAGCTACAATGAGCAACAAATAGAAGCTTTTTTGTGTCCTGGAGTTCTGGCACTGCTAAGCAATATTCTTCTCTCAGAAATCAAGGCACTGGAGAGAAAGAGATGACTGAATTCAGAGTTGATGCATGTCTTGATATAACCTCACCATGTCTTGGATTCAGGATGCAGCTCAAGTATGCATCCAGATTAAGGACCTTGAAGGTCCATGTTGAAATTTGGACTACAAAGCCCATATACTGTGTGTGATTTGACAATACAGCTTACTGTCATTAAGGGAAGTTTAACCATCCTATCTGGATGTCTTGCATACAGCAGTCTTGTTTCTGCCATTCTCATTCTCTGGCTTCACAGCATTTCATTTATTTCAGAGCATTTTTTGACTAGAAWTTTATTTTCAGTTTTCTGAAATATGTTAATGTATTTTGTGTATAATTTCATATATATGCATAGGCATACACTTCCTAATGTGAATAAATAAAATCCATTCCATTCCAGGTGTAGTTTTTTATTGTGCAAAAAATTTCCATTTCAAAACCTTAATTTTCCTTTCTCTTCTTTAAGACTGGATTTTGGCACCTGCATTACAATGACTAAGCAACCTATGCTCCCCATCTGAAATCTGTAATACTGATTGTGCAGAGCAAAGCCTGAGGAAGGTAGAAAGTAGTCCTGAATCTGTTTAGATATATGCAGTACTATGCTATATTATATTCAATTTTTTTAATGTAATTCATTTCTATCAGCCTATGGCTGATAGCCAGATCATTTTTTAAGGCAAATTCACTACTTATTTTTCCTCTTGATTTATATTTATTCATAGCTTATTCTTAATTTAACATTTCCTCTGAAAAAAAAAAAATCTACCTTGATGAACAGGACCTCCTCATCAGATGTGTAAACAGTAAAAGCCAGATCGCTCTTAGGTTTGAGTTTGGGGAGAATAAAGTCCACATGCTTTAGTCTCCAAGCAAAGAGCAACAATTTTTTTCTTCTTATTGGGTAGAAATCCTTGAATAGAAATATTGTATATCACTGGTCAAAAATTATGGGCGTAATTATGTCAATAATGAAGAGCATTTTTTCTTTTTTGTGTCTTGTCACAAAGAAAGATTTGACTCTGCCTGAGCATGGACTATCATGTTAGCACTATAGATGATCAATTTTCTCATGTAGAGGCCTAAGTAGTTCTTTTCCTCTCACATTCTTTCCTAATAAATTTGTTAAATCCTTCGCTTACTTTTCAAGGCAGCTCCTCTCTACATATGGCCACTTGTCAAAAAAGAAACACAAAGTAAGTCTCTCTKTGCTTTGATGTTGTTATTGCAGTTGTTCTGTGGGAAAATTTGTTATTGCAATTTAGATTCTTAATGTTTACYAGATTAAAACTCAACCAGAATGGTATGTGTAACTGTTTTACTTAGAGATGTCACAGAAAGTGTTGTGAACATCCCCACTCCTGCTTTGCTTAGTCCTACAAATTTACTTAGACTTAAAGTTCAAGGGACAAAAGGGAGTTGACTTGAAGATCTAATGATAAACATAGCAAAACAGAAAAGAAACCTTATCTCCAGAGCTCTCTTCTTCTCCAATTCCTAGTTCACTGATCCCTCATCCTTTCATTGCTACCCCTTTTCCCTAGTTTGGTCCAGCTAGGCCTAATGCAGCCAAACTCAATGCCTTCTGCCTTACCACAAAATGTGCATACTTTTTATCCCACCAAAAGAATTTTTCATTTTCATATCCATTTCTTCAAYAGTAAATTAAAATACCTGGCCATTGTTCAGCTAGCTGTCACTAACATGTTCCTGTCATTAYTGGATGAAAAGAAATGCAGAGCATTTCATGCATCACTCTTAAAGCAGGACTGTAGTGTGTCTTACATTTACGACTTCAACAAGCTAACATTGTCGTACATTGAGAGAGTGAATATCTGCATGGGATTTCGGCAAGGCTTTTGCTATCTGTTTTCCACTGACTGTTTTTTCACTCTCTTTCTAAATAACAAGCCCTTTTTCCAGAAAATGTGTGAGACAGTGCAGATGCATCCAAACTGKGCCATTTTAAAATAAACAGGCAGCAATTTTTCCTCATATACAACAGCTGCATGGTATCATGCAGTAGTAGTATTTGCTATCTTTACTATTAAAAGAATGATCTATTAGGGTTTTCCTTTTCTTTCCCCCAGAGAACCTTAAGTAAAAGCTCCAAGGACATTTTCAAATTGACTGCAGTAGTTCAGACATCCTTATCTGTAGCACACTGTGAAACCGTACTGGCTTTTCCTTACTTTTCCTTCAAGACAGTCTTTTCTCATAACATTAGCAAATGAAGGGCAAGTTCTGTGCATGTATGTGCAAAGATGACAGTGCCACCAAACTGCCTGGCAGCTTTAAGCAACTTTGCAGTTTTCCTGAGTCTGGTCTTCTATGCCTGTTGTCTATAAACAACCTTGCAGTTCCTTTTCTAGGGGAGAAAGTGTGCATAGCCCAATGCAAGCTGCATGGTTCATCCAGGGACAGCAAACCCCCTAAACAGAATGAGTCATTTGCAGGTTTAGTAATGAGACTGGCAATGTCTAGAAAAAACATTCAGCATATCAAAAAGAGAGCAAAGAGTTCAGGCTCTGCATAAAGAGGAAATGAAATCAGACTCTCCTTACTCAAACCAACATATCCTGGTTGGTAATTCTACAGCCTCAGTAGTACTAGTTTTTGTGTGTGCTATGGTAATTTTATTTGTGTTAAACCTTATTGTACTAGTGGCCTGTAATCCCTTATTTACTTGTTGTAAATTAGCGATAGACCAAAGCCTATCTTGTGTCATTAATACTTACGACTTAGTGCACATACTGCAGAAAGAAAAATCGGCATATGTGGTTGATCTACTAGCCCAAAGCAAGTCAACTAAAGAACCAGGGAACCAACTGTTTCTTGATTCTCAGTCTATAAACCCTAAAGATACTCAAAAATATTGATTCAGAATTGAATAATTTAAGTATGCTAAATCCTGCAGTGCTAAGCCTATTATGTCTTTGTTTTTATAAAAAAAAAACTTAGCACTTTATCTGCTGTAGAATGGCATTAAAACCATAATTATCCATCAAGCTCAGGAAACAACATTTAAACAATGGCCAGGCAAATCAACTCTTTTTACAAGAGTCACTTCTTCAATTTTATATCCATCCATACTGCATAAACTGTGCATAAAATAATTATTTTTGTTCTGATTAGCTTGGGCAGCTGCTTGCTGAATCACATAAATATCTCTTTCCCCACATCAGCAGCTTTTATGACGCTGTTCTGGGATTGAATTGTTATTTTCTGTTTGTTTGAAACTCACCTTTTTGTATGCCTGCTTTTGCAACAATCATGGGCAGTAGAAGTGCAGTGTTGAAGAACTGCACCACGGAGAAAAGAGGCAGGTAGATTAAAAGAGGCAAAGGTTCTGGAGCCCTAAATTACTACAACACGAAAACATTTCAGCACATTAAAAATCATATTTTTAGACTGCAGGTTATGGCACTTAGTTTCAGTCTGTTTCAAGCATACCACAGAGGCATTTGCTCTCATTTGCAGTTATACTGCGATGTCCTGGGAAGGGAAAGGAAGAATGTTCAAGAAATCTAAGATACAAAATGATACGCTGACATGTTTTCTTTACGAAAAGCCATTATTCAAAGAGAAGATATTTCATGATTTAAAATCTAATACTGTTAAATTAAACAATACTTCAGAGGATTAAAAAGGTGTAGACCACTATCCAGAGGAGTTTATAGCATCTGTTTCAGTTGTCCCAGGCTACCCTGAGTCATTAGCCTTACTGAAGCTTTGTGTGGATATTTGTGCATAACAGCTTCTAAGTTCTATAACGTTAATGAGTTATAGCATCTTAACACATGGTGATGACAGAAGAGAGGACTCTGTTGGTAGTATTATGAATTGTCTTTAACTCAACAAGGAAAAACAAAACCTTTTTCTCCACCTTTGTTATTCTTTTCTTTCCTTGATTTTCCTTGACTTAGCAATTTTATCAAAGACTGTGTGAGTTTATTTTTATGAGATTTAAAATGGTTATGGTCAGCTCAAAAACTAAGAACAGTTCTTCCTCTGTCTCAATATGCATTGATTGTCTGTTAAAAGCAGAATGAAATAAATTGAAAAAGTCTTCAAGTCTTTTTACACCAAAGTAAGGGGCTTCTGTATAAGAGAATTTTGTTTATTAAAAGTTCCATCTATGGTCTTGAAAAACATGATGTACATTATTCAGAAAGCATAAAAGAGGGACAAGCCAAGTGTTATTTGCACTTAAAACACTCTTTTCTGAAATGATTTCATAATAGGAAAATGTGAAGAGTAACCAGGGACAATAGAAATCTAATGTTCCTCAGAAAGGAAAGAAAGCGCATTGCTTTACAAGAATGCTGATACTGCACTGAAGGAATTTAAGAAATTCATAATCAGGTAATAATGAGTTTGTTTATTGTGCTTTCCTAATGATACCTTTTTTTTAAAGAAAATTCCATTTCTTGCCTATTTTATCTTTCTGCTTGCTATATGGGCAATGAGTATGTAAATATTGTGGGTTTTTTTCTCATGTGTTAACAGTTATCCTATGTAATCAGCATCTTTCTCTTATTTATATTTCTGAACCTTTTTCTTCATGCAAGGAAAATGAAAATCACAGCTACACAATCTGAACATTTTGTAACTATTACCTTATTTATGAAGGTCTATGTAGTTAGTTGGCYTAGTGATATAAATTTGGCACTATATATTTCAGATTTCAAATCTATCATAGATCTGTACTGTGCTATAGAAATCATGGATCCTATGGCACTACGTGTTTTAACAATAGTATAAGATGTGATGCTACAAAGAATTTGTGTTAGAAATATTAAGAATTAATAACTAAAGTGAAACTTTTGTATTTCCATAGTGTATTTAACATTTCATTTAAATATACAGTCTGGAACACAACCGAAAAAAATATTATTCTCCTGGTGAATTAAATATTAGCTTTGTGCTGCAGTACCGCTTAATCCTTGACACTGACCTACTTTTTCCTTTAATTATTTTAGAAAGTTATTGTGTAGAGATATATGTCCTTGTTGTTTGGRGAAAAATATCATACTGTTGCAGGCTGTAGCTAGACTCACACTTAAGGAAAGTTTTAGCTTTCACCACTTTAACTCCTTAGAAGCTTGCAAGAGAGCTTGCAAACAGCATCTTATTTCAGCTGCAATCAAGTCCAAATTCATACCATATTCAATACAAATTTTATTGTAGTATTGGATGCCATGTTGGCAGAGTACGAGTGTAGGACAGTAGAGATCTCTACTCATTTCCCAGCTTGAACAGCAGATATTGTGACTGACCTTGGATAAAACAGTCTGTCTCGGACTTCCATTTTCCGTCTGTGAAAGGGGACTAATATCTTCCTACCAGAGAAGCTTGTTGTGAAAATAATGTCTATTCATGACAGCGAGACATTCTGTTTTCCTGTAAGGTTTGTATATAAATCTCAGTAGTTCCACAGCCCCAGACTGTGATGAGAGGCAGTGCCACAAGTTACAACATTCTAGGAAGTGGCATTGCCACTTGCGCTGGCTAATCCTGTTCACTGCTTGGCTAAATTTCTGCTTTAACATCTTTATAATCGTACCTAATGGCTATTGAGCAGCACTTTCTACTCCGTATTTCTTGGTTGTGTTTGCATTTGCCCCCCACCAAAGATTTTTTAAGGCTACAAATATCCACGAATTCACACTCAACTGCTGAAAAATGTAAAAGAAGGTGGTGGCTAATGCAGGTAACCTGAAATCATCTTTAGACTAAGTATTCCTCTGCCTTCTGATAGAGGCAGAGGAATCCATATTTTTAATAGCAGATCCATATTTTTAATAGCAGTTTGACTTTTTTTGCTTTCTGAAGAATTTCCTAAGCATCTCTGAAGATTTTGACTGCTGTGCTGAGTTCATGCTCTGGTAGCTTTGTTTGCTGTTCCTCATGCTTTGCGTATATAAACATAAATATTCTCAGGCTGCAGAATTAAATAGTACTTCACAAGATCATATATTTTCAAGCTGCGTTACTAGCTCCTGATCACCAAAGTAAGCTCAAACAGGAAGGATATATAAAGAATAGAAAAAGACCACCACCTATGAACATTCAAAAGGGGCTCATCATTATAAAGGATCCCCACATTTTAAAGGGGGTCACATACAGGCTTCAAAATATAAAAAATAACATTCAGTGAGAGAAAAAAAATGTCATTTTGGACTGTACTCTAGGCAGGAACTATGTGTTATCCTTTGTCCTTGGTTAATGATTGCCTTCAAACTGTGCTAAAGAATCATCTCTTAGTTTTTTAGCAGACTTAGTACTAAGATTAAGCACATGCTGGTCTGTCACTTTGGGTCAGAAATGACTCACAATAGAATGAGGAACCAGAAGAAAGGAGAAAAAGGGAAGGAACACATCTTTTTCAAGAGATTTTCTACTTGTTTCACTTTACATGTGAATAGTCACATTTTTTCCCTAAACCTTTTCAGACAAAGAAATACAGAGTTTGTTTGCAGCCAAGACTTTGTCTAACCAGGCATTTATAGTTTCTAAGGAAAGGGCATACTAATCACAGAAAATTCAACTACTGAATTAAAACCTTTGGTTTTCATTAATATTCCATTTTAAGCATTACACAAAAATCTGGGAAGAGTTTATATCTTGTAACGTACAAAGGTGTAAGATAATCTTACTAGACATCTGAGATGGCTACACATGAAGCTGATAATAGATAACCTCACCAGCTCCCTTTCTTCATTACTTTTTGTAAACATGAAAATTTCTCTCATCTGTAAGCCACCATTTAATCGGTGTTTTAACAAAAGATGTCATGGAACACTGAKATTTCCATAATTTGTGCTGCTCATGAGCAACTAGTAAGGCATGGGAAGTGGTTGAACTTATRTTTTTTCTGGTCATGTATGGTTACTTAGATGGTCCTGGTTATGTAAGAATTTTTACTGTTTATATGCTGTGACTTTATGGGATTTATATATGTTTTCCCTTTAGGCCATGTGGTCATAAAGAGGAAAATTGCATAGCTGTCAGAAAACATGAGATGTACTACTGTTTTAATAACCCCAGATATTTGCTAAATTCCTGCCATCAGTCTTGTAATTCACCCCTTTTAATTCTCATGAAAATGTGTTGAGACAGCAGTATATGCAGAGCAAATAAATAGCAATGACAAAAAATATCCTTGTTTCATGAAAAAGGTATAAATCTCAGTTTAAAAAAATAAAAAATAAAATAAAAAAGCAGGGAGAGTATRAGATTTTGAGCAAAATAAAATACAATGCAGTACAATGGAGTGAATAAGAATTTACTGAAAATTCAGATGGAGTCTGCCTGATTCCAGCTTGGTTTCAGAATTTACATTGGTAATTCCCCAGAACTGGGCAAAATTTGTCCCTAGGGTTCCCACTGCTTCCCATAATAGAGTTAAGGTTCGCTGTGTGAAACTGTCTATAGAACAAAACTGCAAATTCACGAGCCTCCCTGTGCCTGCTGTGCTAATCTGGGCATTGACTTGGTTATCTCTGAGATAATTTCTACCACTGCACAGAGCAGTGCAACTGTGTTAGTGTGTCTCAGAAGGTGCCGATTAGAAAGGCTATTACTTTCCATACTATTATTGATAAAAACTGCAAAGGATATTTTCATTTAGAGCTATTTGTGCTTATCTCTGCATATTCCTTCATTCTGCCGAGTAGCTATACTCTAGGACTTTTAGTCAATTTGACCTTTTTTTTTCATACAGGTGAAGGTTTGTACTGATAAAAATCTCTAAAATCTTCTGACAGCTTTTTAGTTGATTTAATATAGGAAATAACCCAAATATTTCATAGATAAGGGATATGTCTCCTCAAGTTGTTTTTGGTTGTTATTATTTTAACCCTATTTCTTGTAATTCCAATGAGATATTAGAATGAATTATTTGGGATATTTACAGAGCAAATACATATGAGAAATCATTTAGGCTAAATGCAGACATGGGATGTTTTGGTTTTAACTTTGTAAATTTATACACACACATGAAAAAAGAAAAATTCACTAGGCAAATACTAAGTCTTGGGATTACACAGCCAATTTCCTACTATTTAGTAATTTTTCTCCAGAGAGTCTGCTATTGCCATGTTTGCCTCACAAAGATAACAATAACAAAGATGCAATAACATGACTGATCAACCTCTATTTGGCTGTAGACATGCAAAAATGGCTTCTTCCTATCAAGGTCAGAAAAATCTTATTTTGGATCCATCAAGAGAAAAACTTTTTCAAACAACAGGTTCATCTCATTGGAGTCTTAAATGAGAGGAAGCTTTCAATAGTACAGAAGGGCAAGCTGACCTCATCTTTCTTATGAAAATTTGTTACTGATTTGTATTTTCCATCCATTTGAGGAGTGTATGTGTGCTGTGCATTGTGAATCTTCTCTCTAGTATGTTTGCTTTTCTCTAGTGTTTGTGGGTTTTGAATCCCTTTACTGCCTTAGTACCTCATGCCAGGGGTCTGCTGATCTCACCTCGTATTTATGCAGACAAAAATGTTCAAGAGTAAAAACGCATGCAAAGCTTTAATGAGGTTTTTTGCATGTTGAAATTTGAATTCTTTTTTAATCTTTTAAAACATAATACCATGAAATTTTATATGTTAAACTTTTACTTGGAAATCATAGATTTCATAATAGAAGCATTATCAGAAAGGAATTATTCTCCAATTTGCTTATTCCGTATCTACAAAATATACTGTATTTAAAAAGCTGCAGAATCGTACAAAGATAAGTGCTAGAGCTAAAGATTAAGTACTAACACTGAACTGATGTAGCTACAAGTGTCAATGAAGTGGCTAGTTTTTCTTCCTGTTATGAAGATGTTAGTGATGATATCTGTGCTCTCCTGGTGAACTGTCGCATGAGTATCTTTCTCTTGAGGTTGTCTGCTGTAGTACAGGAGCTCTGTGACTGGTCTACAGGTATTTCAGCATATGCGATGCCTGCAGCTTGGCAGGTCACAGCACAGACTGCATGGCTGCAAATGGTATTACTTTAGTCCCATTTGGTGTGGGTTTCCTGACACTGGCGCAGGAATTGGCCCCTGTCGCTCTTAGCACTGGCCTAACTCTGCATCCATGAGCAGTTGGATACAGCTCTGAAAAATGGCACTCTCTGAAACAGGAGCGGGCAGAAYGCACAACCTGAGAGATCCTCCCAACCTTTCTTACCCTGACAAGAACAGCTCAGTGCTAGACAGTTTGAAAAAATTCAAACAATGGTGTACAGCCTAAAATTTGTTTTAGTTTTAWTTGAATTTGATCTATAGCCTTCTTCCTTTTTTGTTTGATAGCAGGCAAATTTAGGTTCAGGTGCTGCAAGAGGGACGGCAGCTGCAATTCCAGCTGTCTTCAAAACTCAGGGTAGCCCCTGAAGTCTGAAGCAGAGGTTTTCATGAAACTTATTAATTATCCAGGACATAATTAATCCAGGAGATATAGTCACTGAATGTGTAGTGCAAAGAAATGAAAAATGAAGAGTATTGAATTTATAGTCAGTTCTGAATTATGGCCCAGTTKTCAGAATCTAGTCTATTCCTAAGAAATTTGCCTTTGTAGTAGCACTGATGATTAATGGTCCATAAGGCCTTTGAAGAAAACCTCACAGCTGACTGAGTCACTGATTTCCTCACATCAATTGTCTAAATGCTGACAGACTTCTATAGATTATTAATGTATTTTTTACATGAACAAAACTGACTCCAATTACTTCCAAATGCTTTTAAAAAGAACATACAGTGAAATCTTTTACTGAGAATTTTGAGCCTCCTATTGAAAATAATATTTTCAGTGTGATCAAGAGTTCAGGTGAGTTTTGTAGAGAAGGCAGTTTTGAATGGTATACGTCTTTGTATAGATGTTTTGCTGTGTGAATGCCTTCCAGAGGCCTCTCAGGGAGGCATTCCTTAAGTGCTGCTCCAGCCACCTTATACTTAGGAAAATGAAGTTTCTGAGCTACCTCTTAGCTTCCCTAATACTATAGCTGTAGTTCTAAAATTACAGTTCTTGGCAACTCTTTCTTGCTAAATAAATACATTTTAAAAAAATACATTTAACTAAAAATATATTCTGAGGATTAATGAATTTGACTTGCTGACTCAAATTTTGGAGATTCCTTCAGAGATTGCCTGAGGTGATTTTGGAGGAAATTCAGATACTGCAAAATAGCTGTCAGGAATACAGAAGAGTGTGGCATTTCTGAAASTTTTAGAAGGGAAAAGGAGTCAAGAATAAGTAGCTAAATAGTTCATGTTGGTGGCAAAAGTATGCATCACATACTGCACTCAGGGTGAGCCAAAAAAATCAGCTAAGTCTGCCTTTTAAGCCTCAAGAGTAAATGTTAATATAGATTTTCAGATGTCTAAAAAGACAAAAATTAATAACAGCTAAATGTGCCTTCACATTGTCACACTGTTCCTTACCTATTTCATACATATGTGGGATTTTTTATTTCTTTTACTTTTTCCTTGTGCCAAATTTGGTTGAAATTGGTCAGTTGGTATACAGCTAAAAGCTATTGCAATGGGGGGTGTCCAGGCAAACTGAGTATCAAATATAATTATATGATTTTTTTTCCCCTGGGGGAAATAGGTTAAAATACAAGCAAAGTGACAGTTGATAATGGAACTAAAAAATATTTCACACATCTCTGTCCCTCGGTAATATCCAAAGTTATTCTACAGTGAACATATGTTACTACGTAGGCTTATGGAAATGGCTTGCGATGTGTAAGCCCTCTTTTGCCACAAAAAAAAAATTCTATCCTGCYAAGCTGATTTGGATCATCTCCTCTGGAAAATGATCATGACAGCATTTACATGGAAAGTGCTGGTTCTCATTTCAGCATGCATGCAGCAAAGGTAGCCTTGTCTGCTCTCTGTGCTCCATTCTGGTAGTACGAACAATAGTTCTCCTCTAGGAGAAACCACTGCTAATAGTCCTTGTGGTCATTGACTGGGGTATTTCTGAAGGACAACGGAAATGAGTTAGGATCCTTTCCATTCTTGAGAATTAATTGAAATGAATGCTTGTTAACCTTGTGACTGTCTGGCAGAGCAGTATAATAGTTCTGATGCTAACAGCAAAATGACTAATATGTCTCTTCCAAGGCATGAATGGATATTTATTTTAGTGCTGTAACTATTTATGCTGTTGATAAGCCGTGTGTCTGTACAAGTTTTGTCAATAGAATTATATCGCAGCAATAGATTTTCTTTCAATAATAATGAAGTAATCTTACCTTGTCCATACCATAATCAGAAATAGCTCCCATATTGCCCTGACAAGCTGCATATTATTATCTTTCAGTAGGTTATGTGTGCATTAATAAACCATCCTACAAACAGCCATGCCCTTAGAGAGTCACCTGTCCCTGTTTCCACCACTCACATATATAATGTCACCAAATATTATACAGTTCATTTTGTCAGGGTCATACCATTCTCCTGCTGCTAGCCTGATTAGTTTGTGTTATATCAGCACTTGCCTGTTTTTAATGACCTTGAAATCAGTCTCTTTTTTTTTTTTTTTTTTTCACGGTCGTAGGGTGTAAAACTAGATTTTAAGGGCAAGAAGTACTGATTATTTGAAGAGAATGAGACTACACACAGGTAGGAAAAAATAATGTTTTTATATTGCCAATATAGCATGTATATTATTTCCAGAACAAGATCTAATGATTGTAGGGGAAAGTAAAATTTAACTAAAAATATAGTGGACTCTGAAGATTTGGTTGAAAGAAAAATATTTTGGAAACAAGAACATCAAAATCATAAATAGATGATAAATATGTTGGCTCTTCCAGAAAGTAAGCCGAACACTGAAGTGCCTGTTCTAACATACTTTCTGTTGGCACTAAGCAGGCAGATTTAAGTATCAGATGTTAAAAGAGAAACAGCTGTAACTGAAGGCTTGTCTTAAATTTCATTATGTAGCAATGTTACATTGCCCCTGACAAACTGCAGTTGTTTCCTTCTCTGAACCAGACTTTTTCCTGCAGAGGGAGACAGTAAGAGATGGGAGCTTAATTCATCCTATGTAAAATAGAGAGATTTACTGTATGTTTCAATACAATTAGAAGATGAATGACAAAGGTATGTAGTGGCTAAGATGCTCAGAGAGTGATTTTGCAGCTAAGTCTGCCTCTCTAAATAGTCCTTCTATGAAGCATAAATCGAGTCCTTTTCTTAGAAAATTTTATTGAAAAATTTCACACAGAATTATGGCATTGGACAAAAATAGCAGAACAGCCTTTTAAGTATTTCAGAGAGACTTCATGCACAACCGTTTTTAGCCTATACACGTCCAGAAAGTCATTCGTCTTTTTCTTCAAGCTGCTCCAAACTTTTTCTTTATCCATTCCCATCAATAGGAGCAAAGTTTTTATCAAGTGTCAAGAAGTCTAAAAATTAGTTTTTCTGAAGAAAACTATTTCAAAGCTATCAAAATTTCAGATACAGAACCTGCCTGCAATAGAGGAAAAACCCAAGTCTCATAACAGCAAGTTTTCTTCACATACCAGTACTGGTTTTAACTGCCATTCATGTCACAATGTGAACATGGCTCTCACCAAAAGTACCCAACTTTCACCATGTCCTCTCCCATGCTATCTTCTCCCAGCTCAACATGTACCTCTACCAAATTCCTTAGCAAATGGTGAGAAGAGCTTCCTCAGGTTAGTGTGAGGCTGAGCAATCAAAGGTTAACACCAGACACAATTTATTACACTTTTTGGGACAAACCACGTGTTGTGATCAGATGAAAGGATATGTATGATGAGGTGATTTAACATCATTGCTCTGCTTCTGCAAGATTGAATCACTTCTATTAGCTTCAAAATTGTATATAGACACTCACATTCATTGACTGGGCAAGAAGATAGGGAGGAGCTGCAAATAAAAAATTCAAAAGTGTGTAGGCAAATAGAATTGCTTAATCTTAAAAATCACAGAAGATGTTTTTATGTGAAGACTTGCAGTTAGGGAATATCACTGACCTGGAGCTTTTATTGAACTGAAAGCAGGACTTGCCTTTCTGTAATTCTGTGTTTTGCAAAGGTTCACTCAAAGCAGAGAGGATCAAAATCAGCACTGTTTGTCTGCAACTCCTATGGCAGAGATACTGTGATCACTGAGAGAGATTTTATTAGGAATTGTAAAGGGGAGTGAAGCCACAGGTTGAGTGGCAGTGAGTAGCAGGGCAGCTGCAGAAAGGATTGGCATCCTGTGGAAAACCATCAATGATGTGCAGCCTTCTCTTTTGAAAACCAAGAAAAGAAAATGTGTAAATAAGGGTTTTCTGGAGTGCTGGAGTGAGGGAGGTTCTGATACCTGACACAGACCACCTATCAGTTGCAGAAATAAGATGACACTTGTTACCTATACATTTGCTTCATTAGTTGTTCTCATATGAATTGTAGATTAGATTCTAAATGGTTCTGACAGATGTGTGATATACTGTGTATATAGGCCAAGAAAATGGAATATGTAAAGATTCATCTGATAGTAATAATCAATTGTGAAAGAATGGAAAGCTCACTAAATTAATATATTATTTGTCAGATCTGTTGTGGAAAAATCCTGGACAAAGAGAACTAAGTAAATTTGTCTGCATAAGTGGTGTCTTGATTTTCTATGACTTCCATGAGATGTTTATGCAGCAAATACGCACAGTATCTCTGCATTATCAGTGGCTGCGATGCATCTCTTTTTATGAAGCTCACTTCGTAGTCTTTCACCAACATGCATTGTTCCAGCTTTCCTGTGGCTTTAGACATATTTATATGCCTGTTTTTGGCATTGTCCCTCCAACCCTTGCCCTCTTGTAACCCTAGTTAATTAGGTTCAAAAGGGTCCAATAGCTGTTCCTCAAAAAAAAAAAGGAAAAATTTGCATAACTAAAAGTATTGCCAAAGTGCAGGGRCTGAGAGCAAAGCTGCAGTCATCAGTGCATCAGTCATCAGGACCTCTGCACTCAAGGAGCTAAGGCTAAGAGGGTTGAAACTTATTACAACTATCTGAACTGYCTGTATTATATCAGAAATGAGAAGCTTGCACAGGCATCTGGAAGAGATTTTCTAGTTTTATTTGCTCCATGTAATCAGAGATCCAGCAGCAATTAAGATGAAACTAATAACCACATAATCGAAGTTACAAATGTCTTACACAGGTGAAACCTGTATTTTGAAACATTCATTGAGATTTATTAATTTTTCGGTTTGATGAGAGCCCTGAAGCTCATAAGAAGGAATGTCAGAAGAAAAAGGGCATTTAGCTTTTTAATCAAGTCCATCAAGTTGCAAAGCTCATCTGTATTCCTGAGKGGTGGTAAATGAAGAGCAGTATGTAACAGTATTTAACTCAGTATTGATGTTTCTTGTACCGTAAAATAGGTTGTATATGAACTTCAGGCCGCTATCACAACTTGAGAATTTGAAATGAATTACAAAAAATGAAACATTTAGACCAAATTGGCCATCTTAAAGAGGCAAACTTGTGTTTTGTTTACAAATGAAGAAAAATAGTTACATAAAATGTTCAAAAAATATTTATTTCGTTGAGATTTGGAGGCTGCTTTTTTTTTTTTTTTTTGTTTTGTTTCCTATCAAATCATATTTTCTATGGCTTTTTGTTATAAAGTCCTGGTCATAATGCTTGTGCTTATAAGGTGCTACAGTTGATCCTGAAACTCTCAGAAAGACAGAAASAACTTCTCAGAAAGAAAGAAATTTGTCCAAGCCAAATTTCTCCCATGAGGTTACCCATCTCCATCCTCTGTTCGATCRAAGAGTTCTTGTATGTCCTGATCTACTACTACCTGCTGGCAAAAAGGAAGCAAACGTACCTTATTGTTAGGTTAAAGGAACCACGGGGCAAATCCTGTTGTCTGCCTCGTCATCTCATCAAGAACAATTTGACCTACTGCAGACTAGGGACTCAAAATTTACTTAGTGTCCCATTTTATCAATGAGAAGGTACCTTTATGGATCCAGCTCAGAGGCTTAGAATTCTCATTTTTATCTGACAGCTTATTTTAATATAGATCTCTGTTGCTGGTTTGCTTTCAGTTGGCCAATCTTTCCATTTTCATCCATATTTTTCTTTATTTAAGCTTAAGATATGGATTACAGAGTTTGTATGAGAACTGAAGATCCTGAGATGCACCCAAGATGCATAAATATGCAGTGGAAATGTAAAATTTCTTTGAAGTGAAGGAATTGAAACAGGTAGGTAGCAAAATAGAAAAAAAAAAGAAAAAAAAAAGAAAAAAGAGAACATGAACTAATAAGAGAAGAAGGAGACAGGAAAGAACAGGAATGCCTCTTGATCTGGAAGATTGTACTGCACTTTCTTAAAAATGACTTCTTCATTAGTTAAGAATATCCAAAACTGGTGAAGAAATTAGGGCACTGTCAGCACTTAAGTGAAAGAAAATAAGTTACTCAAAATATTACTTCTTAATATCTTGTTTGTTCGTTTTGCCATTGAAGTAACTCAAGCTAATCTTTTGAACTTTGAGACTAAAACCAGAGACTATATCTGTTTAAAAATGAACTCTTCTCTCCTATCAGAAAATTCTGGGGAAAGAAAATACTTTCGGGAATCCTCTCCGAATGTCATATTTTTTTTCTTGAACAGTGGAATGTGAGATCTAAATAGGATGATTTTCCAGGAAAAAAAGGAGGATGGAAGGTGTAGTGCTTCATTATAGTTAAAGAAAACTTAAATATTGCAGTGAAAGAATTCTGCAGGCATGAAAATACCTTGACTCACTCAGACCTTTCCAATTGACTTTTTTATAGCAGCACTATCCCTCATTCCGAGCAGATGCTGGCACAACGGCAGGCAGTCAGTCTAATATGCAAGACATAGAAGAAGTAGCTCAAATTCTTCAAAATGTCTCTTATCCAGGAATTAGTCTGTACTTTTCCTTTTCTCTGTGCCTACAAATATTAGTCAAGAGAATATTTTTTTCTGTATTTATTTTTTTTCTTAAAACTGTAATTGGCATAAAGGCAGTTGAATTTTTTTTCCTATGCAATACATTCATTACTCATTTTTAAGGAATATATGTTCAACTGTTTAATTGGTTCCAGTCTGACACAACTGATTCTCAAGGTTGTAAAAACACATATTCATGAAGTCAAAAGTTGAATGTTAGCAGCTGTCTTAACACAGCAGAAAATTCAGTGTTTATTATAACATAAGCCTAGACGGCCTTATAAGGTCTGAAGCCTAGACAGTCCACAAAAGAGCAATCCTTCCGCACAAAATCCAGGAAAAGGAGTTTTCTAAGAGCTGAAAACCACAGGGAACTGCATGGAATAGGTCAGGGCTCCCCATTTCTTCCTATAAGAATCTAAAGTACAGACACAGAGATTTTATTTGTAAAGGTCCTCATACCTTCCTTCTCTGTTTRTTTCAGCAGAAGTCACAGATCATCTACATTATGTACAAATGAGATTGGATCATTTAAGATTATTAAACATTGCTAAGAGGTTGAAATTATGAGATTTTTGTTGTTTAGTATGATACTATATAGAATTATTCAGCCGTTTGTAATTCTGAAAACTAAGTAAAGTTACACTATATAGTATTCTGAAAATATTTTTTTCTTTTAGTGTTCATTTTCACTTTTTGAAATAAAGATTATTTTGTCATTCCTTCTTATTATTGGCAGACATATGAGGTATTAAAATGGACAAATCCTAGGCTGTTGACACTCTGAAGGTCCCCATTGCAAGAGCCTTTATGATTCTCTCATTATTTGGTAGTTCACAAATATCTTTAACATTCCTGTCATGGAGAAGATTACCTGTCAGAAAGCCAATAATAGCATCAGTTATTATATATGCCGTATCTTTTTCATTCATAATCATAATAAGGTCCAAGTCCATCTGGCTTTGATTCATGTTAATTATTCCTTAATATAATTTTAATTGCCCTGGCAATCTAAGAAATATGAAAATCAAAAATAAAGTGGAAATCTTATATTATGACAGCTCATTAGACCTCCTTTCTTTWGAGAAATATAAAGCGTCTCTGTAAGCCGTGCAAGAAAACTTGTRAAGTGTCTTATTTACATCAACACACAACATTTACATCCCATTTTCAGATAAGTGTCTAAATGCCATTAGAGGCAACCATTTGACAGATGCAAACAGCTTACAGTTACATTGACTGTTACATTGTCAGCCAGGAAAAGAAAAAAAAAAAAAAAAAAGGAAAAGGGGGGAGAGAGAGCTAAATGCTCTTAAGTTATTGATGACTCGTGTAATTAAGATTTTCACCAGGAGTGATTTCTGTGGTAAAATGGAAGAGAACAGTGCACTCTTGAACAGTTTGATCTTCTGGTGAACCTCTGTATAACCATCAAGTAAATGGTATTACTCACAAGTAAATGAAATAAATTATTTTAGCTATCTGGCACCTCCTTCCACACTTGCACATAGGTTTTCAGGTAACTTTAGTAGAACCAAGAGAGGAGCAATCTGCCAAAAAAATAGAAATACAAAATTTAGATAGTAGCACCTATTTATGGATATGAGAAGTACAGAGAGAAGAAAGAATACAAAAAGTAAAATAYAAAAGTCATAAATTGTTTAATATTTTCTATTAACTTTTTAAAAAACATAAGCAAAASTGACACACATCAAACATGGTAGAAATGTTTGATCAAATGGTAAAGATACAGGAATGGCAAATAACATCATTTCTTTTATATGTACACATTTAATMTTTCTTTTTCAGTCAAATATATAAAAAAAAATTGTCCATAATTTAATAAAACTTTCCAGTGAGATATTCGGTGTCTTCTGGGCCTCACTGAATGATACTGTGGAATCTCAGTTAGGTCAAACTCTTCCCACAGCTGTGGCATTTTCTACAGCTTTCCAAAGACACTGCATAGCCCTGCCAAAAGAAGGATAAATGACATCATTGTATTTTTCCTGGATGCCTTTCTTTTTCTGCTTTTAGATCACAAATATCATTTTGAAGCTTTTCATCATCTATTTTGCCAGTGCACTGTTAGACTGTGTTATGCCTGACAGTAACGGTACTGTACAGAGAACTGCTGCCCCCAGAGGAAAGATTACAGTAGACGAAGGCCCAAATTCTTCTCAGGTATTTAACTTGAGCACTGCATTTGCGATGAGGTGATTCTGGGCATGAAGTGAATTTTATCCCAGGTAAAAGGCAGGTTTAATCAAAGCAATTTAGGCTCCTTGCAGAGTGTGCCACTGGAGAGAGAGAGAGAGAGAGAGGCACCCTTGAGGTTGTTGATCTCATCCTAGACTGCTATCCTCAGATGGACATGGTCAGCTCCCCCTTTGGAAGATGTCTAGGTGGGCTACTGTAAATCACAGAATCACAGAATGTTCAAGGTTGGAAGGGACCTCTAGAGATCATCCACTCCAACCTTCCTGCACCTAGAGCATGTGGCACAGGGCGGCATCCAGGTGGGTTTGGAAGACCTCCAGAGCAGGAGACTCCACAATCTCTCTGGGCAGCCTGTGCCAGGGCTCTGTCACCCTCACAGTGAAGAAGTTCTTCCTCACATGGAGATGGAACTGCCTGTGTTTCAACTTACACCCATTTCCCCTTTTCCTGTCACTGGCCACCACCAAGAAGAGCTTGTCCCCTTCCTCCCTACATTCTCCCTACATGAAATTAGACATGTTAATCAGATCCCCTCTCAACCTTCTCTTCTCCAAGCTGAACAKGCCCAACTCACTCAGCCTCTCCTCATACAAGAGATGTTCCAGTCCCTTAATCATCTTTGTTGTCCTCCGCTGGACCCTCTCTAGAAGCTCCACGTCTCTCCTATACTGGGGAGCCCAGAACTGAACACAGTACTCCAGGTGCGGCCTCACCAGAGCTGAGTAGAGGGGCAGAATCACCTCCCTTGACCTGCTGGCAACACTCCTCCTGATGCAGCCAGGATCCCATTGGCCTTCTTGGCCACGAGGGCACACTGCTCACTCATGGTTAACTTGGTGTCAACCAGGACTCCCAGGTCCCTCTCTGTGGAGGTGGTTTCCAGCAGGTCGACCCCTAATCTGTACTGATGCCTGGGGTTATTCCTCCCCAGGTGCAGGACCCTGCACTTGTCCTTATTGAATGTCAGGAKTTTCCTCTCTGCCCAACTCTCCAGCCTGTCCAGRTCCCTCTGAATGGCAGCATAGCCCCACGGAGTGTCGGCCACTCCACCCAGCTTGGTGTCATCTGCAAACTTGCTCAGGGTGCACTCCATGCCCTCGTCCAGGTCATTGATGAACAAGTTGAACAGCASTGGGCCCAGTACTGACCCCTGGGGGACACCACTGGCCCACCACTGGACCTCCAACTGGACYCGGCCCCATTTATKACCACCCTCTGAGCTCTGCCATCCAGYCAGTTCTCAATCCACCTCAAATTATTCACATGTCTGAGTCCTAAAAGAAATTTTCAAACTGGTCTACATCCTACAGGATGTGTACAGTTCAAAAGAAAAAAATAATCTTCCATGCAACTGCTCTGACAGTGTGTTCCCCAAGGACCCCTTTAACATCGTATTGGAATGATCTTAATGATTTGTTTCTGGTACAGCTGAAAGATTAGCCATTACTTGATACGAGTATTGAACTTCTGTCTCTTGGTTCATCTGTTCTCCTCCACCTTTAAGTGGACCTAATACCATACAGAAGATGCTTAATTTTTCACATGCCCACTTTATTTGCAAAGTAAAAGTAATTCTTTTTCTTAAAGTGTTAGGGAGACTAATATGAAAAAGTCATGGTACAAGTTGTAATTTTTACAATTTAAAAGGATATTGATAAGTGCATAGTTATTTACAATATGAAAAGGGGTATTGGCACATTAGAAGGACTACAGGGAAAATTCACTATAAAAAACATAACTACTGTGAGAGATTTTAAAAAGCTTGATGCACTTGATGAGAACAGCAGTTGCTAAATAATGTTTTTCATTGTGCAGTTTGTAAAACTACATGGTGCCTTCAGGTCTCAAAATCTATACATCTTTATGTTGCTTATTCTTCCTTATTGGGATTGGATTTCTCTAGGAATGACTGAATTGCCAGACTGCTTAAAGCATAGGTCAATCAAGGAGTTTGAATTGTTATGGGTAATGGGAATAGCCTAGATCGGACCCTCAAAGTGATTGTGGCAGCTCGCAGGACTTTATTCTAAGGAAAGAAAGGAAAGAAATGTGTGAAGAAAGGTTAGGGAGGGGAGAGGAAAGAAAAGCCTGAATAAATGATAGAACTGGGAAAGGGAACAATAGCACAAAGGAATCTGTATTTGCATCTGCACAAGTCTGCAGGAAACTGATGCTATGATTATTTAGATTATATAGATKATGCTATGTTTTGAATGATACTTAATATTTCTACAATTATTATAATTCCAGAAAGTAGATAGATGTTTTTTCAAAACTGTAAATGCTAGTTAGAGATTTTGGCCTTGGATTTTTCATGCTAGTTTCTGAAAGACCTAAAGGCTGGAAAAACAGTTAGGCAGTCTTCTGAATTCAGCTCCAGTTCCCCATGAAAAAGATTAGAAACAGCTACYAAATTTTACTAAGAGGCCAGTGTGTTCTTGTTTTCTGTTATACCAGTGGCAAAAGCTACCTTAGGCCTTGAGAAGCAGATTTCTAAGATCTCCTAGAAGTCCAGTCATGGCTATGGATAGTCTAATCACTGATACGTATGGAGTACCAGGGCACCAAGAGTTGGTCTTCTGTTTTCCCTTTGAAAAGGGAACAAACTTGCCAGGCACAGGGCTCTGAAGGATACTTCATAGCCACAGGGTGCCATGTGAGCTACACGCTCATGAACAAACAGAGTCCAAAGCATTTAAAATCAAAATGTGTATTATAAATCATATACCAACAAATGACCCCTTGCTGAATATGTAGCTGAATTTATTTTGATTTCATGTGACGTCAGCATGGCCTATTGTATGAGTTACAGCCTTGCATTCATTCTGGGGYTATATATTATCTAAAATGTCTTTCTTGATTTTGAGCTTCGGACAAGCAAATTGACCATGTATACTTGCTTGTGTCAGTAGCTAATTTTAGGAAGCTAATCTAATTGAARATGTTATGCTCCTTTAGCTTGTCAAATAGAAATTCACATTTTCTGATTAATGTGATTCGTTTATATTAGATTTGGCTTGGCAGGATGGCAATGTATAATATAAAATACAAGGATGACAGGGGTTCTCCATCTCCTCCGTCACATTTCATTATGAATGGTCTAGTCAAGGCTGGGGCCTATAATATCTTACCTGTAAAAGATAAAATTTGAACTGTATTGCAGACATATATGGTCTATATAATATGTTCTCACAGGTGGCAATATGCCATTCAGAAAGACAACAAGTTAAAGGGCTTTCTTACATTTATAACACTTACATGTAACTGACTTTTTGACACCATGGTGTGATTGAAAGATTACTGAGAAAATGTGAAAGAAAAAGAAAATCCTTCAAAGAAAGCTAAACAAGCTTCACCTTACAAAATAGTAAAAATATATCAGAAAATGGAAACACACAACAAAACTGAAAAATACGGAACGCATTTGTTGGTGGAGAGGAAATGGATTAGGAGAAAATGGAACAGTAACCAGAAGTTTAAAAACATGTCAAGAAAAAAAGAAAAACATAGCATGTATAAAATGAGTACCAGTAGCATCAACACTAAATGAATGAATGAATGAATGAATGAATAAATAAATAAATAAATAAATAAATAAATAAATAAATAAATAAATGAGAGACTCATACAGTAGTAACATTTATGAAGCTGTCAGTAAGAAGGTGTATGTCAGAAATGCCAGTGAGAAGTTCTGAGGACTGAGAGTGCCCCATCAGTCCAGCAACTGCAAGAACTCTGGCAACAGAGGGAGACAGAAGTTGGAGAGCAGATCTTTTGAAAATCACAAATAATAGCAAAGTTTATTTCTAAGTGAAATAGAAATACAACAGAATACAACAGAATATTGCTTCTATAGGTTTTATGTCTTTATGACGCTTGTGGAATCTTTGATTTTCAAAGTAATAATTAATKCAATAATCTCCTTTCTAATTTTGTAGGCAATCTCACTACCGTCTTGACAACGGTAGTGAGATAATGGGGCCCAAAAGACCTTTTAAAGCTGGATGATAGGACTCCATGTCCTTTTTTCACATCAGTTTTCACAGTCCATCCAACCTGTCCCAGGCCCATCGGTGCTCCTTCCTGCACATCTAGTATGGAGCTGCTACATATGTGGCAATTACCACATTGAATCATTCAGGCTAGAAGGGGCTTGAGACATCTCCAGTCTAACAGCAGTCACAACAGCTCAGACAAAGTTTTTCAGGCCTTTGTCCAGCCAGATCTTGAAAATATAAGAGGTGTCTCTGAGGACAGACATTCCACAACCTCTGAGATGTCCAGGTTAAAGCTGCTCCAGGTTATCTCCTCCACTATCAGAACTGAAGACCATTTGCTAATCCATGACATGCCACRTATGTGCTTCCTAGTCCTAAATTTTCTCAGTCTTTTGTCTCCAACAGGAACTTCTATTCTGCTGCCCATCTCCTCAAGCCACAGGCATTTTTGGTCCCTACCTCTTTGTACTGCCACTCAGAGAGACATGGCAGAACTGAGATGCCTGATGTTTCCCAAAGGCAAGCGAGCAGGTAGGTGAGCTGCTTTTGAGGTTGCTGATCTCACTCACACAGATCTAGTTAGACAACAGAATCAGGCCATGACTAGCTGCTTCAGATACTTTTCTCATCAAATGGAGATTCATAGAAACTGTTCTGGAAAGAGTTGTTGGTTAGACAGTCTTATCATAAACCACCCGAAGCAGGATCCCTATCTGTATGGTAAATCCAGCAGACTTTGCACAAACTCAGATTGCTACCGATGCTACGGAAGGTATTGCAGACTGACAGTTCTTGGGACTTGGCAACCATATTATTACAACTGCAAATATTATTATAGTAACAATATAGTTGCATATTTATGTAGTTGGTATGTTTGTCTAATAAAAAGACACTGTGTCAAACTATATCAAAGTATGAACTTCAGCCTTTATATATTCAAGTGCTAGAGGTTTAAAGAAAATTTTAAAAAGCAGATGCTTTAATGTAGCAATAATATATTACAAAGTTACTAGTACAGTAAGAGGTATATAATTCAGAAAAATAGGAGCAACAGAGAAATGCATATCAGTCAAGGCGAAAGCTATATTCAAGACTAGTTACACTGCAAAAAGTAGGAKCATTGTTAAAGTCATGATGTGTAAGAGCAAGGCAAAGGCCTTAGAAAGAGGAAAATCTTTTTTTAAAACCACCTGGGCTGGCTGGAAAAATGAACAAGCCTTTAGGTACACTTTTCTGTCAACCGATATAGCATCAATTGAGAAAAAGTCCTTCAGCAATAAGATGCTTAATTCAGCATCTTTGCATTTTGATATTTGCCTTCTTGTAACTGTAATGTTGYTGCAGCTAGAATCACCTAAGGACATTTTCTGCAGTTGTTACATCTGAGAGGGCTGAAAATACATACACTTTTCCCAGCTCTTCTAGAAAAGATGTCATATTTCCCTGTAAACTTGGCTCCTTCTCTATTACAAGGATATAAAGAAATAATTGATTCACAGCAAAATAAGAGTAAAAACAGTACACAAGAACTATCATGCAGTTTTATATAGTACAGTCAAGAGAATCTTTTGTTTGCTGTGACCACTAGAAATATTAATGATAGCTAAAGAAAGAGGTGAAAAGATGAAAGAAGCTTAAAACAGACAAATATGTGAAATTACAGAAAAAGCATCACCAAATAGTCCATATAGTATGGAAACTGAAAAAGTTAGAGGAGGCTATAGAGATTTTTTTTTTTTTTACAATCTGAAAATATTTTGTGTTTTATCACTTCTTCCACAAAGCAAGGTTTACTTTCTTTGCCTCCCCCGACTTTATTTTTAATGAAAGGTTAGCAGAAAAGAAGAAAAAATRTAGGTACATTTAAATGTGACTAAATCATTTMTTTTCTTTTAATAGAGATTATCCAKGTATTTAGACAGACATTTCAGGGTGTGCTAATATGTGATAATGACAATAAAGATCTACAGTTAGCTTAAATAATACTGACTGTAAACTTCAGCTTTCCTTTATTAAGAAATATGGCAAAAAGATGTCTCTGTCTTTTATAAGCTATGTATGTGTCAGTACACATAGAATTACAGACCTGAGTACATAACTAATGTAAGGCATGTGAAAAACTCTAAGTTGTTTGATGGGGCAAGTGTGAGYGAAATACATTGCTCAGGAATCCATGGATGAGGATCAAGGTAGGTTTGAAACATAGTTTTTCACTGTTGCCAAACAATAGCATCTTTTTTCTAATAAATTTTGATGCTACACAGAGTTCTTCCTTGTTAAAAGTGMTTTTCTTTTATTTTTTCCCCCAAAGAGCCACAGCTCTGAATTTTTGATTCAGTCTCATCTTAAAAATACTTTCCTTCCCCGCTCTCAGCTTGTCTAACCAGGGTCCTTGTAGCTTGAGTGGCAAGGCCAGTCCAATTTTATCCCTCCATAAAGCTACAGTACAGGTAGAATAATCCYGATTTCATCCTTGATGTTAACCTTTCATTAATTTCTGGTGCTTGTACCTTTTTTGACCATTAACTGCAGACTTGTAGCTCACTATATATTGTAACTTCAACACAGAATGTATTTATTTCAGACTTACTGAGGCAGATGACTATCATATTCCTTGCTTAGATATCCCTATGGTAGTTGATAGAGATTTGGGGTGAAGTTAATGCAACTGGGAAGAGGCTACAGTAATAACAGGTCTCTTTTTCTTCATTAYATGTGGCATTCAAATTCATGTAATATTCCTTCCCCAGTAGGAAACTGCAGCAAATTGGCCATTCTTGAGCTCAATATTAATTATGCTTACTAGTGTTTCTGTAGCTGAAGGTTCCATGATAAACCCCTATTTTATTTTTAGGGGTTTATAATTCATGTTTAAAGGCTCACTCTGAACTGAAATATGTGCCCACCACCTAATACCCACTTATCTGGGCCTGCAATAATATATGATAGATATGGAAGGAAGAAGCTGCACTTTGAATAATTCAAGGTGATTACCTCATGTGAAAAATCATTCCTTTCATGTGCATGTCATCAGAACGGCCATATAAGCATGCACCTAGCATTGATAGGCTATATCTCATCATAACACTGTGTCAATAAACAGAGGCCAGTCCTCTTCCATGACTTTTCTTCCTGATATAATTTGCATTTTAAAAACTGAACTAGATATTCTTAAACAGTCAAATGCGAGGGGRAAAAAAAAAGCTGAATTAATTGGTGTTTTTGATGCTTGCTGTGACAGGATGGATAGCATGRTTTTAATGGGGTACCCTAATCTGTTAGCCAAGGGGAAATCATCTCCATTGATACCTCCTGTGTTAGCAGCCTTTTGTGGGTATTCATTCRGAGAGCCCAGCTGCAGCTTCAGAGGTCAGGTGAATGCATCACAAGACTGCTGACACCTATGGATGTGCAGCTGAATGAACTCAACAGAYGTAGCTCAGTTCTCGTTTTCCAAACTACAGACTCAACTTAAAACAGGGTATCAAATTTTCCTGCCAAAGAATACAAGTAAAATATGAACCAATGGAGCATGCAGTTGCCAATGCAGAGCCATGAAGAACATTAAGCTGCCCATTGTATAGAGGACATCAGGCTCCTATTTACTCCACCTCCATCCCAAAAGACTATGGAGTAATGCTTTCCTCTTTTTTTTTCCTCRTTGGCTAGTACTCATGGGGAGAAGACCAAGCACTCAAACTCAGATGCTGGAGAACCATTAATATGATGTAGGATCTGGCATGACAGCAGCTTCACTTCCTTTTTTTGGGTGTATTGCTGTGCTTGTTAGCCCTCCCAGAAAGTCTCATTATGCACCAGGAAAATGTCAGTCCTCCAAAACTAGGAAATTGGCAATATAAACATGGTTATAGCAGTGAAAATAACTCTTCTACAGAAAAAGGAGATATCTTTTCTCTCCCAGAAACTGTCTCAAGATATTTTTGCTGTGCAGCTTCTTAACTTCCACAGAAAAGAAAGCAATTTCTAAAGTTGTCTTAAATTCAGCACCCAGGTAAAGTAGATGTAAACATTGTTGCAATATCTATCGCTTTCCCACCTCTTCCTATTCTGATCCCTTACTTCAATATCTTTTATGAAATTGGACAGATGAAAAGAATGGGAATAATTAAGGTAAATGCCATAGCAYCTTATATCTCTGAATATATATTTGAATAACTGTTTTAAAGTTTAGTTCATTTGAGAATACAGCTGTTAGCCCCTTGCTTTAACTCATATACATTGTAAATCCTTCCTGTATATCTCTTAGAACTGTGGTATATTATTACCGGGCAACTCCATAACTGCTATCTGAGCACATATACTTCACTGGTGAAGTCATCTATAACAAAAATATGGGAACCATMGCATTATCTGAAATATTTCCTTTAATAAATAATTCTTACCGGTAAATGTTTAAGAACATATATAGCCTAATATAATGATGTCTTCCAGAAACTATTGTATCATCTGTTTACAAAGCTAACCTTTCAAATCTTAGCCTATTTTTTAGCTTTTATGGTATTTTTTCACTTCCTGCTCTTGTATGTATATGTAGAAGATAAGCTTATTTTGCAGTCTGTGTACATATAGTACATGGCTGAAATGAGTTTTAATATGAGCTTTTCATTGTGATACACACTGCTCTCTTCATTATAGCAGATTCCCAGAACGAAACACCCCATCAGATACGTACTTTTTCTTTTATCTCATAATTAAAGATTCTCAGGGCTTCTTCATGGGTTTTATTTGTAAATCTAACTTGCTTTTTGTTTGTTTTTAAGTATTTTTTTTTAGTGAGCAGTCTAAAAATGTACGTGAGTCCTTCAGTCTTGTCCTTCAGTCTGATATGCCATGAGGAAGATGCGAATCCTTATAAAAAATATTGACTTGAGTTCTCACACTATTTTTGGAGCATAGTTTATAGAACATTTTAAGCCCTCTCTACCCCCTAATGTAAAAGTGGTACCTTTTTTTTTATTTTTGAAAGTGTAAACTCAATTTTCTGTAAAAAAATGTATGAGAAGCACTGAATAGTGCACAAAAATGTTCTTCAAAAACTTGCCTTTTTCTGCCCRCCATCTCTCCCACTATCTCTCTTTGAGACAGCACAGCAGACTTTATACCTTTAACTTTTTTTTGTGTTTGTTTATAGCCCAAATGCATGAAAACAGTCCTGCTTTCAAAGTACAACCATATACATATACAGTATTTCTATGAGGACATTTTGGTAGCATTTCATTTTTTGCTTATCATTCTTTGGCTTCTTCCATCTATTAGAAGAAACTGGAGAAAAAAAAAAAAAAAAAAAAAAAAGCAATAGCTAGACAACCTGTCACTGCTCTCAGAAGACAGCGCCTGTTTTCTGTATGCTCCTATACCTTGGATGAAAAGTTACTATTTTGGTGTAGTGGAAATATTGATTTGACACAACTGGTAAGGAAAAAGAATTTAAAAAGAAAGAAACTCCATTAATTAAGCAGCATAAAATAGCAAAGCCTATATTCTGGCTGTCTATGCCTYTTATGTGTCTGCTTTTAGAGAAATAATTCACCTCTGATGTTGTTCAAAGTCAGTTCACCAAAACCAGCATTTGAAAAACTTGTTGAGAAAATTAGAAGTGATGAAGCAGCCCGAGGAGGTAATGTCAGAGTGAACAGGAGATGCGGATGTGAAGACCCAGCTTCCTAATTGTTATTATCCTTACAAGGACATTCTGCTGAAAGAAAAATGAATGCCTTGCTTCATACCTGCCGTAAAAGGTGCTTCAACTCTGGAGCTTACTTAAATCATTCTTCCTGAAACAAACTGCCGAATTAAATTCAGGCCATTTAATTTCCAAATACCAGTAATTAAAATGAGTCACATCATCAGAGTTTGGCAGGGYTGCAGCCTTCTCTTCTTTTTTCATTTTCACATAAATTTCAAGCGAAGGTCAGATTTGTTGGGGGGGATGAGAAGAACCTGCCTGCTTTTGTGCTCATGGGAGGCTAAAATATGACTTGTTCACCGTGTCCCTCATAGTGCAGGACTTAATGGTCCTTGACGGGGATAACCTAGAAGTTAATTTTACTTTGTGTCCCAAAAGCAGTCATTGCCACTGCAATCCTTCTTGCAGGCTGAAGGGTATCTTCACCACCTGATCAGGCTTTCAATAGCGATTGATGAGCAATATCACCAACCAGGAAACACTTTGCTGGTATTTTCTGGTAACAGACAAAAGGGAAGAGTATATGCTTTTCTTTCCATACCTTCCAGCCTTTCCAGTGTTCCTTACTTCAAATGCCCTCTTACTATTTGTAAAAATGGATTTGTAAATTTGTAAAATGTACTTTTGCATAATGAGGAACTGCTGGCAGAGTTCTTTCTCTTCCTCTATATTTTTTTTGATCTTAGGAGAGAAAACGATCCCTGCATAATGGAGAGGTGCTGCCTCTCTTCTTATGGAAGCCAGAACTATCAGGGAAGTCTGTACCCAAATCTCCAGACAGTTCAACCACTTGCACATAGATCACCCCACATATAGGAGATGTAGATCACTGGAGTAGGCCATGTGCAAAGGGGAACCTTGGAAATACCCACTTGCAGAAACATCTCCAATGAAGATATTCTGGCTCACTCGGATCTTTGAAATACTTTTCTTTACACAAACAATAGAATCTTTTATTATTAAGGTACTTATTTTTTGTCATTGAGGAAAAAATAGAGTTCACACATCTTCACAGAATCACACACATAATCACAGAATAGTTCAAGTTGGAAGGGACTTCTAGAGATCATCTAGTCCAACGGCCCTGCTCAAGCAGGGACACACAGAGCATGTGGCACAGGGTCACATCCAGGCAGGTTTTGAAGACCTCCAGAGAAGGAGACTTCACAACTTCCCCGGGCAGCCTGTTCCAGGGCTCTGTCAACCTCACAGTAAAGAAGTTCTTCCTCACATGGAAATGGAACTTCCTGTGTTTCAACTTATACCCATTTCCCCTTGTCCTGTCACTGGCCACCACTGAGAAGAGTTTGGCCCCTTCCTCTTTACATTCTGCTCTCAGGTATTTGTGCGTGTTTTTCAGATCCCTTCTCAGGCTTCTCCAGGCTAAACATGCCCAGCTCATTTAGTCTTTCCTTGTAAGATAGATGCATCAGTCCCTTAATCATCTTCGGCTTCAGTCTTTCTCAGTAATAAGGTACCGTACACCATAATTGTATATTTCTAAAACAAAGTAATTGTGTAATTTGGCTGCTAGCAAAATGTCAGATTCAAGTCCATTTCAGAGTATTACAAAAGAAGGAAACTGTTTTCTCACTGGTTCTAGTACCACTCATATAAAAACAGTATTTGTTAATGAGCTGGGCATCTTTCAGCATTCAGAGTAATATAAAAAATTGCAGTTTAAGCCTTTATTGATTCATTTTTTAACACAAGGTTGATTTTTTTACTAGTAGGTTTTACTAGTAGGTTTTCTTCTGCTAATAATCTGCAATTTTCACTCATTATATATTTAAATATTATATTTATATTAATTTTTATTTATTATTTTACTTTTTACTTTTTACTCTTACTACAAAGACTTAAACAATACATTGGCAGTAGTAAGAATTTTCCTAAAGAGTTTACAGGCCAGAAAAAAAACAGGAGAAAAAAGATAAGAAAGGCAGATCAACTAAATTTTGTGGATAGTGAGTGGGAGAATCAACTGGATGAAGTGACTTGATCAGGATTTAATCAGTTATTCAGTGGAACAATATGGTTTTTAGCACAGACACAGCAACACTCTTTAAATGTCCCTTTTTATAGGCATAAGTAGGAAAGGTGAAGTGAGCAGAAAGAAAACCAGAGGAGGGAAAACCTTTTTTTTTTTTTTTCCACCACCATAATGTGAAACGAAACAGTATGAGAGATTATGAAATAGAAAACTTTTTACAAAATTATTTTGTAATCATTTAATCACAGTTTAATCTCCATTTCATTTTTAATAGTTTCTAATGTTATACTTTTCAAATCATTTATCTAGAATAAGTGCTTGCAACAGGAACCTTCCTAGATGCTTTGAAGTTACACTTACCAATGCATACAAGTGCTTAGAGAGTAAGAGGTTTGAAGCTGTGTTGACAAATGTAACATAATGACTGAGTCCAAAGCTCCTTTCATTCATCACCTTGACTACCTTGAAATGGTCATACTTTTACTTAAACATATTGAATATCTCAGATGCACTAAAAGCCTCAACTGAAATTGTATTCCATTGTGCAAGATATTCCCCACATACACAGAAGGTCCCAGCCATAAGGTCTAAGGTTCTATCTTCATTAGATAAAAGAAACACTATGTCTTCTTTCAGAAGGTAAAAATGTGCTTTTACTATATTAGGAAACGAATAGTAATTTTACACTGAGAAATCTTGACTGTGAACAAGACAATCTGGAGTTTTCACATATGGTAAATGTCAAAGTAAATGTTAATTTCCATAAAATGCAAACAGCTTAGTCCACACTAGTAAGATTCTACCTGTTAGCTTAAAAATGTTAAAAATAAGGTAATTTTCTTATTTTTATGAGCTTAAGTATTCTTCAGAGAATTTATTTGAGTTTTCAGGACTAAAATATGASCTGTGTACAGCAGGGAAGCTCTGCTAATGGATAACTTCAAACGATCACAAATTAGTTGCTTGGTAGTAGCTACAAAATGGAGAGGGTATAAGTTTCCCAAGATCTGCCTTGAAAAACCTATTTTACATAAGCAAAGATCAGGTAGTTTATCTTATAAGAAAGCTGACAGAAACTTTATTCCATTAGCTGAATTAGAAGCAGAAGTTGCTTCTTTAATCACTATTTGTGTACCCCACAGTCATTGCTAAGGCATATTCTTTGATTTTGGATTCAGGAAACATGTAAATAAAAACAAAAGCATGGCAATCCTTCTAGGAAAATCTGTGAGGCCCAAATAGCACTCCTCCTGGAGCACACCAAGGTGCTTCTGCATCACCAGAAACTTCTTAACTGGACGGGTAAACCTACCAGCCCATGCCCAAAATTTCACAGATGGCTCGCTCTTCCRAGGATCAATATGCTTTAGCTAATGGAAAATCTTGAGGTAACAAATTTCTTCAGATGTGGAAAGATTCTGAACCCTATTTTTCTCCATCTATATTTCTGTAGCACATGAAGCAAGGTCTAGGAATAYGTTTATGGACTTCTCTGAGAGGTCCAGCTAGGAAAAATGGTAAATGTGACAGCTACAGATCCTCCAAAACTACTCATACTTAATAGCTAGCATCTTCCATAGTCTCAAAGGAGATTTACATACTTCTTAAGTAACCTTCACTGTTAAGAAGTACTTTAGCTAAAACATTTGACTAAAACACTCATCAAATGATAGCTTTAGCCTCTCAGGTATTGAAGGTAAAYTCTTACTCATTATCTTATGCATAGGGCAAGATAATTAATGAAATATTTATTTCAAATTATAGATAGGGTGAGTGTTATGCCAGAAATTCCTCCAAAGTGTGATGCCTCCCAGCTTGTCTTAATGTCTCTCTTGTCTACCCACGCAGGCTGGTGGGGCTGAGCTGCTCAGGGGTTCAGCAGAGCCCTTGCTAACACACTGCACAGTGATGTGACCTGGTGCCATGGCTGGCAGCCCTGCCRTACCCACCACTGAGCCAGGCCAGCCAGCCTCAAGGTGCTCAGCATTTGGGGACAGTCACTGCCCTGTGGACTGAGGGCCTCCTCAGCCCAGCTTTGCTCAAGAGGAACCGAATGCACATTCGTGAGTTTTGCTGGTAAGAATTGCGTGTCTTCAACAGACAATATTAGAGAGAAATCTATACATAAGAATATGTGGAACAATTTTAAATATATCCATTGATGCAAGTCCTCAGTGCAGCTGATTTAATTGGATTAAATGTGTTTGTTACGTATAATTAATAGAAACACTCAAAAATTCAGGTTGTTTTCTGTTAAGCACTGCAGGAGTTTTAGGTTAATACAGCATCATCTGCTAGCATCTACTGGCTATTAGAAAACCTTTTGGCCTTGAAACATATGTAAATATGCTTCCTGATCCATGTTACCTTAGTAACTGATAGCATGCCACCTAGTATTAGTGAGTGGGAAGGTGAAGGCAGTTGCATGTTTCCAGTTTTATGAAAAAGCATCTTCACTCTGAGCAGCTTGTTCGATAGGGATTAGCACCTCAGGATACACCTTTAATTATTGATCAAACAGTATGTGCACTTAGAAGAGACTGGCATGGAGTCAAGACTAAGCAAGCAAAGTAATTTATTATTACACAAAGCAAAAAGTACTCGAATAGACAGTTGTTACAGAAATTCCCTTCAGTGAGACTACTCACATAAATAAGGATTATCCAGTTTCGCAGAATCTGACCTTGCATCAATTGTACTAGAATCACCTCTTTCAGAAATTTAGCCAAAAAGAAGGGTGAATACCATGAAAAATCAAGGATATTCCGTAAGCTGAAATTCAAACTAGTCAGACTTATAGAAGACAAAAAGGAAAAAAAAAAAAGGAGCACAAAATATTCCATAAACATGCAGTATGCAGACCTTTATTACTCTCTTTAACCTCCTCTAATATTTATCTTGTTGAACAACATGTATTACTGTCTTTGAACCCTTCTTACTCTCCTTCACGCAAAGAACGGGAATTATAATGTTGTAGAATGAAGAGAATAGAATACATTACATGCAAAAATAATTCCAAAAATTTGATCTGATCACAGAATCACAGAGTGGTTGAGGTTGGAAGGGACCTCTAGAGATCATCTAGTCCAACCCCCTGCTCCAGCAGGGACACCCAGAGCACGCGGCACAGGGCGGCATCCAGGCGGGTTTGGAAGATCTTTGGAGAAAGAGATTCCACAGCCTCCCTGGGCAGCCTGTGCCAGGGCTCTGGCACCATCACGGGAAARAAATTCTTCTTCATAAGGAGATGGAATTTTCACTGTTTCTACTTACACCCATTGCCCCTTGTCCTATCGCTGGCCACCACTGAGAAGAGTTTGGTCCCTTCCTCTCTATATTCACCCTTCAGGTCCTTTACATATTGATCAGATCTTCTCTCAACTTTCTCTTTTCCAGGCTAAACAGGCCCAACTCGTTCAGTCTCTCCTTGTACGAAAGATGCTCTGTTCCGTTAATTACCTTTGTAGCTCTCCACTGGACCCTCTCTAGAAGCTCCACATCCCTCTTATACTGGGGCGCCCAGAACTGAACACAATACTCCAGGTGTGGGCTCAACAGAGCTGAGGAGAGGGGCAGGATCATCTTTCTTGACCTGATGGAGATGCTCTTCTTAATGCACCCCAGGATCCTGTTGGCCTTCTTGGCCACAAGGGCACACTACTGACTCATTGCTAAGTTCTTGTCAACCTGGGCTGCTAAATCCCGCTCCGTGGAGCTGCTCTCCAGGAGGTCAACCCCTAATCTGTCCTGATATCTGGGGTTATTCCTCCTCAGGTGCAAGACTTGTCCTTGTGACCTAAAATAAATTGACCTTAATGAGACCTAAAATAAATTTGAGATGATTAGCTGACACTCATTTCTTCAAGAGAGCTTTTTCTCCTCCTCGTTTTCCTCTGGGTAGTTGTAGGAACACCTTCTGCCACGTAACACATTAAGCATAGGCTCATACCATAGCACAGTGCCTCTCTGTTCTGGTAATATTCTTGCTGCAACCACAAGGTTTCACTGCTATTTTTCTGAATCTGGCACCAACCCGGAGTAAATTCAGTAGCCAGCGCAACATTGACCGATGTCTGCACTGCAGTGAAGCTGGCAAAATGCACTGCGCTCAAACACTTGGGAATGAAATGTTCCCCATGGCAAGGGCACTCTCAAGCCCTGTCGTGAGTGACTTCTCTGATGTCTGCTGAGGTGAAGTCACCTTGTTAGACTTTCTCAGACGTTTGTTTAAATGATATTTATAGGAAACTATTTGTCTTTGAGACCTCCGACCTCCTGTGAAATCTGGATAAAATTGGTCAATGAATTGAAAGCCACAGACATATGCCACTGGCACACAAGCATATAGACATCTTCAGAAAAAGTGTACATACAGGCCTTAGGAAACCAAGCTGAAAATAACAAAAGCAAAAGTGAATCTGTGGGATGATAAGCAGAGTGTATTTTTCCATTTAAAACAATATTTAAACAACTAATTATTCAGTTTGGGAAAAGAAAGCATAAAAAGATACGGGCAAGCTATATAACATAATGAAGAGGGCAAAGAGGGTCAACTGAGCCTTCCTGTTTTGAAGGACAAGAGGGCGCTTTACAGAAACACAAAGTAACAAATAGAAAAAAGAAAACACTTGAAGCGAATAGCCTTAAAGGTTTTTCTTTAAAAAAAGGCTCCAACATATAAACAACAGCATCTGCAAATGCCACAGCTGAGACAGCAATTATGGTAACTACCCACCCTAATACTTTGGAGAATAAAATAATTGCCCTGATCCAACAGACTTTCTCACTATGATATATTATATGGTAGAGTGAGCCCAGTTGCACGAGGAGGAGTTAGGCCTTTCTACAAAGCACCTCCCGGAGGCAGCACCATCCCTGCCAGCACCCTGCAGAGCTGCTTCCTGACGGGCTCCATAATTCCTGTCCTTCAGCTGCCACCCTGATGGACAGCAGCGCTCGGTGATCAGTCTTAAGGATCACCATCTCCTGCTTTGTTCTGTTCGTTAATGACAATAAGCATTGTCATAAGCATACATCCAGCTGTACCAGCAGTCATGTTGTTTACAGAAAAAAAAAAAAGGGATTTGAAACAAACAACCCTTCTAATTTCCAGGGAAGAGCAACTAGATTTGATTTTTTTAAATGACTAACACTTAATTCTTAAAAACGTAACTTCTTGCCTTTATTATGGACAGTTTCATGGTTTTATTCTGAACAACCAATATCCTTAAGGACAGCAAACAAGTATCATTCAGACTTCTCAGAGGAGTGGAGAGTGTTGGGAAAGTCATTATAATATTTCAAAAGGACTCTAAAGTGTTCTTATATTTACACTAGGTTTGATATTATGTTATTTCAAGCTTTGGCCTGACCTTGTTCACCTAGATACCATGAAAACAATCTTATTATATTTTCCTTCTGACAAATATGCTAAGGCCATACTTAACTAAAAGTTGTAACGGAACTGCTGCAAATAAAATCATCTCTAAAACAAATTGTTTCTTCAGTACACTGTATTGTTTTATGCATTTGTGCTCTCATTTTTATGTAATCTGCTTTTCATTAGTCTCTTATGGTACTCCAAACTTTGCAGTTTAGTACTCAGAAGAAAGAATAAGCTGACTTTTCTATTCCATACTGTGCATTTAACCAAGGAGAAGTTTTACTGTCTAACTGGCATGCCTTTATTTCATTTCCAACTAGATTTTAGACTATTGATAGCATTATATAAAATTTTACTTCAGAAAATTGAAATTACATTAAACATCTAAATCTTGATAATCATTTTTACAGCATAAAAAAGCCACACACTTTCACGTTTCATAGGGATTTTGTAGGGATGAAAGAGAAAAGAAATACATATTTTGCTAAAGGATTTAAGGACTAAAGCTCTATTGTGTTTTGGTGCTCTCATTTTCTTTTCATGAATTTGAAAACACAAACCTGAGGCTTACTGATTTATTAGGTGATCACTTCCGTGCTTTTAAAGGGTTACTCTTTCCTTAGAAAAAAATCATGTTTACCCCCATCTAGTCCCCATCCATTAGAGCACCTCAAAGTATTTAATGCACTCCTCCTGTGAGCTGCAGAGTGCTATTATCTTCATTTCACAAAAGCCTAAGGTCATGCAAGAAGTGTGTTTCAGAGTAAGCTATTGAATGAGTTTCCAAATCACAGGCTAGCCTCGTCGCTTAAGCATGTATATGTGCATGACTTTCTTGTCCTCTCTGAAGATGAATAAAAATTGTGAAACACAACAAAGAAATGCATGTCATCTATTCAGCTTTGGTGCTTCCATTCATTCCTTTCTGCTTAATCTTGTAAGAAGCAGGAGATAATTGAACCTGAAAAATTTAGCATAAGAGGTAGAAGGAAAATGTATTAAACTTTTACTTTTTATTTGCAGCTTAAATCAAAGCAAATCTTATTCTGAGAGAATTCTAAGGGCACTAAATAAAATTAAAACAATATAATAATAAAAGAAGGCAGTCTAATACATCACTGTTATTTTACTTCCAGCACTGAGATGCTCTGAAGCTACTGCTAATTCACAGCAGGACCACCACCAACAAGGTGTGAGCTTTCTTTTTAGCAAATAACACCACTATTAATTATCAATTAGTTTAGTTATTAATAGTCAAAAAACTAAGGAAATGTGTGGTCTAAATAGGCAACTAGTATCTTTTAGCTCTTTAAAACTTCTTCTCATGGGAAGTGTAAGGTAAGCACAAGGCACAGAATATGAGGTGGGATTTCAAGCTGCTTGTGACAGCTACCAGAGCCRGGTCCGCACTAGAGGACCTCAGGACCACAGCAGCTCTTCTCGCTCTCCTCCACTCTTGCTGCTATCAGTGGCGTGCATGGTTCTAGTCTAAGGTTTGGTGCTTTTTCAGCTTTTATAAAAATAGGGATTGTTTCTCATGCTTAGATGCCGCTTGGACTTTTAATATGCCCCAAATTCAGGAGTGTTACATGTAAGGAAAAACGGGAAGAGCTCCAGGTCCATCTCTGGCTATGTCTTCTTAGAAACAGATACGAGCGAATGTGCAAAACAGGAAGGGAGAAAAAAAGTAGTTGATTCATCGCCATGTTTCCGTCACCACAGAAAGACTGGACACACTGCAAAATTAGAAAGAACATTTTGTTATTATCTAACTATACACTTAGCCTCCCACCTGCCTCTGCTGGCCTACAAGGTAATCTGAGTGACAAAGGACAAGATAGGAAATTACAGTGTATATCACCAAGAAAAGAACACACGTCTACAAGAGTACAACAGGGCAGGACTACCCCAGCACGTTATCGCAGAAAAATGCATCCCACTCAGGCAGTGACATCACGGGCATTTTCAACACCTTTTAAAATGTACACAAAGCCTCTGGCCTTTGGCTCTGTGTGCCTTGAGGAAGGAGATTGAACTCAACAGACAGACATGTAGAGAAATGTGCTTCTTCCTTGGGTACTTGTTGTTGTTGTCGCTGGATGCGCTTTGAAGTCTGGGAAGTGCTCCGGAGACCTGTTTTCCACCATACAGCAGGACTGTCCTTTGGATTCAGAATAAGGTCACTGCCCTGAATTATGTTAAATGTTTCTTCAAGGGAACAAAAAGATTGAGATAAAACAACCTAAAGTTATGCCTCAAATGCAATCAGAGGGAGAGTCCAGCACATCGAGTGGTAGAGAGAAAAGGATGAAGTCGGAAGGCGGGCATAGGCACTGAATTTTAATCGTCCAAATTGCCATAGAAACCTGAATACCTAACTCAAAGTTAGAGGACTCCTTTCATTTCTCAGGCACCTGAGAGAGTGAAAAGGCACCTGAGAGAGAAAGAGAGTGAGAAACACCTTTCAGCTTCCTGGCCTGCCACAGAAAGTTGCCTGAATGCTGCACTTTCAAGCTGTGGTCCCACAAAATTGTGATGAGGAGAAATCAGGCTGTTCTGCTACTTTATCTCCCTGATAGGAAAAAGAGTCATTCCCACTTCTCGGCAGGCAAGCCTGCTGCCAAAACCCCTCAAGAAATCTTTCCCAGGCAAATGACTCCCAATGAAAACATAAAAAGTAATACTGAAATGCCAAGAATGCTTCAAATCAGCCCTGATAAGAAAAATAATGGTTACTGGGACAGGGTGACCCAACTATCACCTTTATTTATAATGGCACAGATTTAGGCTAAATTATGATTATTTGTATTGCTTATTGCTAGGTTCTGCAAACACTGGAGACTCCCAAATAGTTCTCATCTCAAAGAATTTGCAGCTTAAGAGCAAGTAGTTTATAAAAAAGAAGCACAACAGGGTGGTTAGGTCAAACCATCCACGTCAAGTCCCTGCAATCTGAATTAATAGTCTTAACAAAAGGCAATTCTCTCTCTGTGGTAATAACTTAAAAGGTTGAAAGACATTCATTAAAACACTTTGATTTCTTGGAGATAATTCTTATTAAATTATTTACATCCTCCTTTTTCTTGCTTCTACATTTTAATTTTTGGCAATAGGACCAAGTAAAATACTCTACATTGTCTGGAAATATTTTGGCTTTCCTAAAGTTTTGGATCTTTATGGAGAATGGGAGAAGGAAGTATAAATGGATTAAATATAAGCTTTTCTTTTTTTCCCTAAAGTTTAAATTAAGGCTTCTGTTTTGTTTTACAAAGTCCTAAATTTTTCTTACCTCAGCACCTGATAGCTTTGACAAAAATAAACCCTCCATAAAAGGACTGTTTAGAAGAGAAAACACATTACTCAAGAGAATGAACTAATCACTGACAAGGCAAAGCTCTGATTCCACGATGCTAATTGAAGTTTAATCCTATCTGCATGATCAGTTTGTCTTCTTTTCCCTCATAACGATATCTGAAAAAATATTATTACCTCTTTTTTATTACTTTTCATGCCTAAAGAACCTAGCTAAGAATGTTGTTTCCAGATATGTGTCCTGAGACAGTCCTATACTTCAAAAGTTTACAATTTAAGGATGCAAGACAGACAAATGGGTAAGGGAGTTATGCAGCCAGAGACTGATCTGCCTGAAGTTATGCAGAATTTTACATAATATTTAATTACCATATTCCTTAGTATCTGTTAGTATCCCAACAGCAGCTTTGAACTAAAGACAGGAACACTAACAATTGAAGTTTTAACTTTAGATTGACCACTGAGAGCTCCTAAAGTTTTGGTTACTCCACATTAAATTATTTTTGGCTTTATAACGTGAATAAGAAGTGAACTTCACTGGTCAAGTCATGTCTGGTCATCTAGGTCCTACTACAAATGATGCTGTCAACTTTCATGTATTTTCAGAGAGAAAAACACTGTTTTAAAAAATGTTTTATTCAGAGTCATGTTCCAGGCACAACCTTATGACTGACAGACGTGAACTTCAAATAAGGCACCACCTCATCTTGATGGTATCACACGCTGTGGAATTGTCTACTGGAGATTCAGCTGTATGCTTGAAATGCCTAAAAGGGATGATATACATAATTTCAATAAGATGGCGATATTGTAGAGCTTGAACTGAAAAGTGATTCACTCCTGGATGTTTTTACTGTACAATACAGTGCTGAGAAATCAGACGTGAAAGAATTCATAATTCGGATCAAAACTTGCTTCAAATAAAAGAGACATTTTATTGTTGCTGAAACCTGAAGATTGGTAGGTGAGGCATACTGTGTTGTGAAACATAAGCAACAGATCTTAACTAAATTATTAACTCATGCTAAGTATTCTTGGTTCCATAATAGGAATGCAGGGGAAAGAGAAGGCAAGAAGGCAATTGTGCATTTAGAAAGTTTATGTTGCCTCCTGCCATAGAGGAGGCACACCRACAAGCCCCGAGGATAGAAAAGGCAGAGAAATTCAAGCAGGCCTGATTGAACATCAAAAGGAAAACATACAATATCAGAGTTTCTCACCTCTGTCCTCAGTATCTCTCAGGTCAACAGAAGCAGCAGAGGAATTGAGGGGTGAAGTGAGCATTGCTAAGGTAAATTCACCATCAGGTAGTTTCTAGATCCTTTGCTCACTGATACAGGATTGCAGCCTAAATAATGGAAAGTAATCCACACCTGCAATTGCTTGACCATTTATTTTTCATCTAAATATACAGAAGAATAAAATGGATGTTATTGTCTTTCACTCATCCTAATCTGCAAACTCAAACTCTGTGTTTAGCGGACTGTTTAAGGAAAAATTTTCAGTTATTTTTACAGAGGCACAGGATCAGGGGGGTTGGTAGGGATGCCTGGAAGCTATCTAACCTGACTTTCCCTTCAAAGCAGGTCCACCTAGAGCAGGTAGCACACAGACTTGTCAAGTTCTGAACATCTCAAAGATGGAGAATTCATACCTTTGGTCTCCTCTTCCACTGCTTGATTCCACAACTCATAATGAAAAAGACTGTGTCAAGTCAGAATTTACCTTGTCCCATTTGCCTCTCATTCTTCCACTGTGTCACTTTGACAAGAGTTTGACACCATCTTTTTCATGGCCTCTGACCAAGTAACTATAGGCAGCAACTAGATCTCTCCTGAACCATTCCTTCTCCAGCCTGAACAAACCCAAGTCTCTCAATCTCTCCTCATACTTCATGTACTCCGGCCCCATCTACATTGAAAACTCTGCAGGACTCTATTGCTCCAATCTTTTTCTTGTACTGGGGAACCCTGAACAAGCCACAGTACTTCAGATGTTGTCTCATCAATGCTAAATAAAAAAGGACCACCTCACTTGACCTGCTGTCCATACCCCAGGATGCCATTGGCCTTCGTTACATTGGGCCAGGTACAACTTCATGTCCACCTGGACACCTAGCTACTGTCCTAGCCAGACTGTCCTGCTGCACTGGGCTATTGCGCCTCAAGTGCAGGACTTTTTGATTTTAACTCTGCTGAATTTCATGAGGTGCCTAGCACATTTATACTGCCTAAGTTCATCTAAACGAATCTGTCCTCCCTCCTTTGCTCCCTCCAGTCGTATGTCAGCACACTTTCCAAGTGCACACTGTGCCACTGTCCAGATAGTTAATAACGGCATTGAACATATTGTCTCCATTATGGTTCCTGAGGGTTGCAGCTATTAAACTGTTATCAGTTGGACTTTGTACTGCTGATCACAACCTTTTGAGCCCAACAGTCCAGCCAATTTCCCATACACCTTTTCATCCACTTTTCCAGGCCATAAGTCACCAGTTTAACTATAAGAATGCTATAAAAGACCATGTCAAAGGCCTTGTTAAAGCCAAGGTAAAGAACATCCACTCTTCATCCACACTGCCAGTCGTCTTATCAGAGAAGGTAATCAAGTTGGTCAGGCACAATCTGCCCTCAGTAAATCCATGCTGGCTATTCTCAGTCACCTCCTCGTCTTTCTTGTCAGTGGAAATCATTCAAGGCAGATTTGCTCAATAGCCCTTCCAAGGACTGATTCAGACTGACCAGTTTGTAGTTGCCTGAATCTTCCTTCTTGCCTAGCACCATGACATTTCAAAGCAGCAGAGTAACATCAGCCAGCTCCTTCAGCACTGCTGGACGTACTCCATCTGGTCCCATGGACCATTTGCTGTTTCTGTCATCCAAATGGGGATGCTCTTCACTCTCAGAAGGCAGAATTTCAGAGGCTGTCCAAAATACACTCTGTAGATTTAATAAGTGGATAATCAATAGCTTTGAGCATTGCTTGCCTGCTTGTTGAGAAGCATGATGATACAAAATGTCATTCCATACAGGCATAGCTTGTGACCAATTAGCTACAATTAGATACAATTTAGGGCCTAATTCATTGTGGTCACCTATGCCTATTTCTGTTCATCATAGCTTCTGCAGAGCACTAGCATCTTATTTTATTTCAGGATCTTCCAGTAAGTTGGCATGTGCTTTTAAGCCAAAGATGAAGGATCTTTAAAGGATGAAGGGTCATAGAGACCTGCTAAGTTGCCATGTCCAGAGTTCACTTCTGCAAAGTTCTTGCTTGCTTTCAACGTTCTAAAACCACTAGTCTTCATGAAGACATATTCACAGGAACATACAAGCCACTTCTGAGTGTGTGGGAAAAAAAAAAATGAGGATGGTGCCAAGCAGAAAACCAAAAGCTTGCTTCAACAAACAAGAAATAAACCAGTTGTCTCCATTTCTACTTACAACTGAGAGTGTGAAGCACACTTCACAAAACACAGCTCATTCCCTCTTAACCAAAATTTTGAGGATTAAAACTCTCATGCAAAATAGGAATTAGACAGATTACTTTTCCCTTTTTGCCTGAGCAAACCAAAGCTGCATATGACACTCCTACCAGAAGCATCATTTTAAAACCTTGTCAGGGCAGAATTCCCTTCTCCAGGCTTTACTGCTTTAGTGCTTCACAGTTATCTGCACTCCTCTTTCTTGTTAAAATTTAAGCTTGTAACTTTTTTTCCTTTCCAAAACATACATGGGGAATAATGTCTTTCCTCAGTAGTAATGTAAGAATTTCTTTGATCTATGATGTTTGATTTGAAAGGTTATAGGCATATTTCTCCCACAAGACTGTGGATCCCAAAGAACAAAGATGACTGTGTATTTTGCAGTCACAAAAAGCTGACCCAGGTCTCTGTAACTATAATCCTATAATCTCTCATCACATCACAATTTTCTACCATTTGGAAAATAAAATCTTCCAAGAGTCCGAGCACCAAAAAAAAAAAAAAAAAAAAAAAAAAAAAAAAAAAAATCTGCTGATGTATTTGGTGTCCTTTTACACATCACTCTTTTCTGAATCACTGGACTCTGTTTTCTCCTCCTACAGGGAAAACACATTTTGTTGAAGTCTCCCTCTGAGTTTTTTTTAGCTCTATTCACTGAAACTTTCACTGTCACAAAGAGAATTGCCAAAGATGAAGGTCAGATGAAAAACAGCATTCAAAAGAAATAAATACATACACAAAAGATTCAGGATCTTCTGAAATTTCCCTTTTAAAGAGTCACATTTAGCTCATCATGAATGTAAGCAGAACATGCCTGGTTATCGCAAATAGTAAATATCCTGTTTGTATTTGACCTGGAAGCATGGAAGCTTTTGGAGTGTTAGGAAGAAAGCAACATTAAACAGTGCCAAAGCTAAAGACTTTACTGCAATGGCCTGAAATGAATGTGACCCAGCAAGGCTCTGACAGGACCCTCCTGTTTTTGCTATTACAAGGCTACTCTGGTGAATGACATTCATGCAGTCCGAGTGCCTTGCTACCCAAAAAACGCGATCTGTCGTCCATATATTCACTTGCTTCCAATAGCGCCCACAGAAGCAGTGGTCCCACAAACAGGGACACAAATGAGCTTCAGGGGCACCAAAATCTGCTCAAGTGATATAAAATATATATTTTTTATATATATAGTTTCCTCAAACTGCAGCATTCCAGCAATAGCACTGACACTTATTTCCTCATTGCTGGGGTTTGTGGACAGCAGCTGGCAGCAGTTCTGCTCTGCTCTCCCAACCTCTCTCCCTCTACCCAGTTTAAATTCCCTTTGAAGTCCCTGAATGAAAGGAAAGCAACAACTGGCTTTTAAATGATGCCGAGCACTACACTAATGTGGAAGCACAAGTAGAATACAATCCCTGATTTAATTAAAAGGGTGAGGAAGCGTGTATACAGCACACCTGAAGACTTGAGCAGTCACAAATTCAAAGTGAGGTAATGTCCCATGGAGACAAAATAAATTTAAAAAAAAAAAAAAAAAGACAGAAATTATTTAGGAAATGAGGCTAATGAAGAAATGGATATTGACACCTTGTGCAAAATCAGCATGCACATAATAATAAAAAAGCAAAAAATAAATAAATGGAAGATTTAAAATGATAAGCCATGTAATAAGCTTTTTGCAGGTATGGGCCCTAAGTGACAGGTCAGGCAGCAGCAGCGCCTCAAGCACCTCAGGGCAGAGAGCACGAGCTGCCCRGTGCCGGCTGCAGCAGGTCACAGCCAGTCGCAGCCAGTTGCAGCCGGTCACAGCTGGCTCCTGGAGGTGTCTCCTGCGGGGAGCAGGGTGGGCTGGAGGAGGCGGCAGGAGGTGCTGGGGCAGCGTTGTGCAGTGGGGATTGTTGGGCGCTGCCTTGGCAGGTCCTGAGCAGTGGTGGGATGCRGAAAGCGGTGATGGGAACAGGGAGGAGAAAGGGCTGGTGTGGGGCGGCCATTGCCTCACATGTCACTTTATCTCTTTTTTTTTTCTTTTTTTCTAATACCCAAATCAGTAATCTGTGTTAATTGTCAATAAGTCAAATGAAGAGACATTCCCTGGATCAAGATTGGTTTTGCCCATGCCAGCACAGTAGAGTCCTGCTTCACCCATCACGAGAAACCGTGCATGATGGAGAAAAGATGCGTCCTTAGGGGTTCACCCTTTTATTTCTTCTATTAGTAATAAAGTCTCAGAGATTTCTTTCAAGATGCTTGCTATGTAARTCAATGAGATGCCTTACTGCATACTTCTAATTTGGGAGCAATCCACTGGAGAAGTCTAATGCCAATTGCAAGTCAGCGCTCAGTGTAGAGCTGGGCAGCTTGCTTGCATTTCAGTCATAGGTTTCTGCCATGTGACATCTCAGTCCCATGCCACAGTCCCATGAAGTAATCCTGTGCCCTCCTCAGTGGATACTGTAGAAAGAAATWTTTTTTTTTTTCTGCTTCTCAAAATGTTAGGACTGTTTTAAAAAGTAGTGTCTTGGTGTGATGCTAATGTGAGGTGTCCAACTGTGCAGCTGCTGTGCTGACATCCTCTGCTACTTAAATAGCAACAGCTGCATATCTCAATTAAACTAGCAGGGAGACGGTAAATTTATGACAGCCTAGAAGAAGCCTCAATACCCTATGGCATTTACACTGGCGATTATAAAAGGTAGCATGCAATAATGTTTCCTTTCTAACAGATATTTGAAGAGTTCCTCTTGTATTTTGAGCACTCTGGTGTGTGATACAGTGCATGGAAATGCATTTTTAAGATAGTAAATCAGTCTAATGTCTTTAAATAGCTTTCATTATCTGCCTTTWAGGGTTTTGGTGTGTTTCAGTTTGCACAAATACCGTCTGCAAAACCCTGCTTGCTTTTGTTCCCCTTGCCTGGTATCCTACGAGACTGTTTTGCAGATTCCCAGACCCGACTCCGCTGCTGTCATAGACTGGCAGTCGCTGCTGAGAGCACACATAGCGAGAGACCAATTAATAYTGACCGCAGGTAGCGCTCCCCACTGCACCAACGCTGCGGAGGCCTTGACAGCTCCGTGACCCTCGTCCTCGCACCATCCCCTCCCTCCAGCTCCCTCTCCTCCTGCTGCTTGAACAAAACATCACATCAGCATTGTTTACTGCAGGAACTCGGCCAAGGAAGTCATAACAAGACAATAGACATATAATCTGATAACCTTGTTAGCTTGGTTGAATCAGAGCTCCTAACAAGTAGAAGAGTTTAGTGAAGTGGAGTGAAAATATTACAATATTTGTTGTCAATGGCCTTTCAACTCTGTCTTTGAAAACGTAGCATTTCTTGTGCTTTTATTTAAGATTAAAACTAAGCTCAAGGACACTAAACAAAACAGCATGAACAAGGTCAGGCATGACTTAAAAAAAAAAAAATGAAACCCACAACGCTAACTAGAACAGGCAGACAGACTTCTTCATTGTGTTCAAAAGTAACAAGCAGAAGTGTGTAAAAAAAGTATGAATTTACCATTCTGTGAATTCACCAAGCTGTGACAGTGCCACAAAACATAAATTAAGTGCAACGTGTATTAGCACTGTCCAATTAGCAAATTTAAAACAAATTTGTGACCCTGAACAAGTCAAATCAGGCACAACATCGTGCCTGCTCCTCTAGGACAGCAATTTAAACTTCCAGATACCATTCTTCCCATGGCAGTGCTCCTGTATGGGCTGGTACCCATGGCAGGATAGAAGTGAGAAATTTAGGAAAGAATGAAGTTGCAGCTACCCAGAATATTGTTCTCTTCACATGCTCTTTTAAGCTGCACATTCTAAAAAGTACATTACAGTGTTGCCCTTTATATTTCTTAATACTTTTTGGTTGTTGTTTTCTATTGGAAAACTACCACCACTTAACAAGTAACAACCCATGAATCTAACAAACACATTTCATTCCAGGTGCCACTCCTACATTTTTTTGCAGTAACTGGTAGCTAATGCTATGGAAAATCATTTTGTTTTTCTTTGTCTGTAACTACTAGTTTTCTCTCCCTTTATTACCTAATCAAATGATTGAATCTTTCATTTTTAAGCATTCTGGTTTAACATTCATTAAAGACATCTTGGAAACACTTGAGCAAAAAGTTGTTGCAGTAATAAATAAGGTATATAATAGTTAAAAATGAAGGATTTATTACATGGTGTCTCAACTTTCTTTCCCTGGAGAGCTAAGATATCATGAGGGATAGGAATGACATTTTGGTTTTACCACTTTCCAGATGCTAGAGAAGAGTCATAATGTGACATGCTGTTTATTAAAGATTTTTTCCTTTTTTTTTTTTTTAATTAAGGGAATTAAAATGAAAGAAAAAATAATGGTAGCATCTGTTCTTTTTTTTCAGGCAAGATAAGCAGACAAAAATTTACCGTATGTAAATAGCTTGGAAAAACCTTTCAACCCCAATTTGTTTGGCTTGCAGTATTTTTTTAAAGTGTCAGTGGTAACTGAAGAATAAACTGTTTTCAGGGGAATCTGCTGAGTGCTGGACTCTTCTGAAAATCAGGTCACTTGTCTAGGAGCCAGAAGATAGATTTAAGGGCCTAACTTCACGCAACCAGTCTTGCAATTATGGTGAAGAATCAGCCTTGAGAAAACTTACTGCAAGGTCTGCATGGCTGCATGAATGTAATTTTCAGGGTAGAAGTTCTTCTCCYGCGATAAAATGTCATGCTTATCTCAGGGGAACCAACTTCAGACTTGATTTCTCTGGGAGAACCCAGCTGCAGTTACACTGGTAGAGCTGTGCATTATTTCTGGCGGAGTATGGACAGGCTGGAAAATTGGGCAGAGAGGAACCTCATGAGGTTCAACAAGGAAATGTGCAGGGTCCTGCACCTGGGGAGGAATAACCCCAGGCATCAGTACAGATTAGGGGTCGACCTGCTGGAAAGCACCTCCACGGAGAGGGACCTGGGAGTCCTGGTTGACACCAAGTTAACCATGAGTGAGCAGTGTGTCCTCGTGGCCAAGAAGGCCAATGGGATCCTGGCTGCATCAGGAGCAGTGTTGCCAGCAGGTCAAGGGAGGGAATCCCTCCCCTCTCCTCAGCTCTGCTGAGGCTGCACATGGAGTACTGTGTGTAGTTCTGGGCTCCCCAGAATAAGAGGGACGTGGAGYTTCTAGAGAGGGAGCTGAACTAGCTGATCTCTAGAGGTCCCTTCCAACCTTAACAATTCTGTGATTCTGTGTGAATAACCAACAAGAACAGTACAACCATAAATCTTGTGGTTTTGGCAAAAATAAGCACAACTCACTGGGAATACATAGTGCAGGAGAGCCTTGGAGTTCATGCTGTCAAAGTACCTCGGAGCCACAGATTGGGCTGGTTACATGGCCATTGGCAGCAAGGAAGGAACATACATGCAGCTGGAAACCTCGAGAGAAAGCTAGGGGACCTGGGCAAAGGAACTTGRAGAAAGGAACTGGAGCATTCCCCTTTTCCCTGTATTTCTCTGATCCTTTGAGAAATGGGGATATATATTTCTTGGAAGTCTCTTTTTGGGACAACTCAGGCCTTTGCTTGAGGCCAAGTGATCATCCTCTCTGTGGTGGCTGCTCTAAGCCAGGTGCCCAGATGGGCTGTTAAATCTCAATCCTGAGCTACCTGATCTGTCAGCAAGATTAGTCAGAGCTAGTCTTTAAAACAGTGAGCAGTATCTTACCATACCTCGTCAAACTTATCATTTAAATTTTGTAACTGCTGCTCTTGTTTTCACTGATTCCAGGCAGCATGTTCTTTATTAAACTTTTTTTTTCATTAAGAAGTTTATCATCTGTCCAACTGATGCAATTTTAGAAGTAACTTTATACTAGGGACAGATAATGTTCTCTACTGCTAAGCAGGACAAAAAACGTGAGTTTTTAGTTCTGTTAATGATACATAACATGTATGATTAATGTTCAGACAGCTTGTAATTCACTGGAATTTCTATTGAGAAAGTATCTTTTTTTTCACTAAAGAATGTTCAATAGCATCAGAAGTGTCACCTTTTAGAAAAATCCCATAGGATTAAAAATGAGCATTTTTTAAATAAATATTTAATAGATCTATGATGTTCTATGATACTGTAGTGGATATTTAATACTTTCAGAGATTATTCATTATACACTTTCATCGTATGTCAAATACTCAATTCTTTGTTTAATGCTAGCAGAGAAGCAGGACTCTTCATTTCTACGTTCTTTTTTTTTCAGTTCAGACAGATGTGTACTGAAACAGTATACCTGAGTTAACTCTTACTATATTTTCCAGTATTTGCGAGCCTTTTGTGATCTGAGGAGATTGTTACTTGATCAAGGTGAAACACTGAATAAAATGGCATTTGCTGTGTCCTTGTCTATTGAGCTATGTTTGWTGTGTTAATTAATATTCCAATGAGTTTCAAGTGAAATAGCAAAAGTCTCTTGAACCAAGTTATTACAGCTGAAAGAACAGATTTTGGAGAACATTGTGGAGTTACTTCACAGATTTGCACGTAATCAGCTGGTCTCCTGGGTGTCTCATTGCTGCTGGACTTCAGAAAGGTGCTGAGCACTTACATGCCCTGCAGATCTAARGTGGAGCTGAAGATTCCTCAAATGTGCTTTGATGGTTCAGGGCAAGCAGGATGATTTTGTCATCACCTTTGTAAGAGATAACTCATTCTTCTCAGGAAGCATGTAAATAAAATGCTTCCCCAAGTAGCTATTTGCCCTATGGACCATGTTTAGTAGGGCACTGTTTTTTGCGGTTTCTCCTTGAACAATTCTTCCTCCCATTTTAGTCTAAAGTAAAGAAACAGGGAGCTCACAATTAGCACAGATTTCACACAGGACTCTCCCTCATTTGATTCGTAGGTAGATGCTACTGCTCTCCTTAACAGAGAAACCAGTGACAGCTTTTGGCACTATTCCTCACCCTGGTCTGTGAAAAGTCATAGATATTTCTGCTTAAAATGGTTACAGCAATCTTGATCATCTCTTCCTTTATCTGTCTGCTACCTCACCTTCCCACTTGCTTCTTAGGACAGGGAAGCATGTATCAGTCTTACAGTGGTCTGCTTTCCCAGCTAGATGCCTTCCCACCTTAAACTGTTCCACTTACAGTTGCATCCTCAGTTCTACTGCTGTGAATGCTGATGTGATTCTGAACTCTAGATCCTCACTCACTGGACATTTGCTTTACTCTGCTTACTGGAAATTGACCCCAGGTGCTGCTGCAGATATCATGTAACAGTGTGGTCTTTTTGTTGGAGCCTGTACAAACAATCTTTGYACCCACCTGAAAAACAGCAAAGATCCTTCTGATCTCACCGACTGTAATGATACTGGCTTCCAAATGTGGAAAACAAAGCAGATTTGCTCTCCCTGTGGAGGAATGACTTTAGGATTCTTTTGTTTTACAAAAATCTGTGCCTGGTAGAAGCTGCTCCAGACCGAGGTACCTCTCTCTGTATATTTTATATACAGGTACTCACATAGAGCAGCAGTTCTATTGCAACATGAAAGAGAACAAGTTACTCTGTCTGAGCTGCAAATGGTTTGTAGTGGCTATGTCTGCGTACTGCCTCAGAGCAAGTCGTACAGGGCATTAGGAAGCCATCTGTAGGGTGAAACAAATAGAGCTGAAGCCCTGGGATTCACCCTTTCCCAAATGGAGGGCATGCTTGCTTCAGACTAGTCTAGTTCAGTCCAGTCAAATGCCCATTAGTAGATATGCTGCTGGACCTCATCCTAAAATTTTGACTGTAGAGCCGGAGGAAGTGTACTTCCTATGCTGTGAATGTGCTACCTTAAGTTTCCTGGCTTTGAAAATACTTGACTTACACCTTGCTTGTCATTTCAGAGTGATCTATCCAACAGGAAAAGGATAACAGTGAATAGATTAAAACCAAGAATGCTATTTGCATGTCTTTTGAGGGGCTACTAAGTTTATCAAAACCAGGTTTGGGCATATCATAGAATGATAGAATATTCAAGATTGGAAGGGACCTCAGAGGTCATCTAGTCCAACTCCCCTGCWCACACAGGGCCATCTAGAGYATGTGGCACAGGGYTGCRTCCAAGCGGGTTTTAAAGATCTCCAGAGAAGRAGAMTCCACAACCTCTCTGGGCAGGGCTCTGTCACCCTCACTTTTAAGAAATTTTTCCTTAARTTCCTGTGGAACTTTTAGTGCCTCAGTTTGTGGTCGTTTCCTCTAGTCCTATCRCTGKCCACCACTGAAAAGAGGCCAGCCCCCTCCTCCTCACTGCCTCCCTCCCTTGAGGTATTTGTAGACACTGATCAGGTCCCCCCTCAGTCTTCTCTTCTCCAGGCTGAACAGGCCAGGCTCCCTCAGCCTTTGCTCACAGGGCAGATGTTCCAGGCCCCTGATCATCCTGGTAGCCCTGCGCTGGACTCTCTCCAGCAGCTCCACATCCCTCTTGTACTGGGGAGCCCAGAACTCAGTCTCCAGATGTGGCCTTACCAGGGCTGTGTATAGGGGGACGATCACCTCTCTCACCCTGCTGGAGACACTCTTCTTAATGCACCCCAGGATCCCGTTGGCCTTCTTGGCCACGAGGGCACACTGCTGCCTCGTCGTCAACTTGTTGTCCACCATGACACCCAGGTCCCTCTCTGTGGGGCTGCTCTCAAGAAGGTCAGTCCCCAGCCTATACTGGTGTCTGGGATTATTCCTTCCCAAGTGCAGGACCCTGCACTTTCCCTGTCGAACTTCATGAGGTTTCTCACTGCCCAGTTGTCCAGTCTGTCCAGGTCCCTCTGGATGGCAGCACAGCCCTCAGGGCTATCAGCTTCTCCTCCCACTAATGCTGTGACTGTGCCATATTCCATGTTGAAGAGCAATTAACAGTGTCTGTTGGCCACCTCATTTTTATTCTCATGGCCATGTACTTGGGGTTCAAGACAAGATATGACTCATTGGGGCATCACCAGACTATCAGTTCTTTGTCTCCATTACCCCTTTCCTCAGGAGCCGCTCATTTGAGCCTTCAGTAGACACCACTGAACAAAATGCCAGAGAAGGAACAGAGTCTGCCTGGTAACCCAAGAACAGCCTCACTCATGTGCTCACTGGTGTGGTGTCCCACTCACACTCTTGTTATCTTTCCCAGGGAGAGAGAGTGCACTTTATACATCAAAGCTTGTAGCCTCAGTGAGGGCTTCGCTGACATAAACTGTCGTGGAGAAGGGCTTTCAATTATTTTCCCTAAAGTCTTATAACCAACCTGAGAAATCTGAGCAAAATTATATTTGAGGTTAGTAATGAAYGAAACATTATCTTCCCAAAGAAATATGGGGAAGTATAGAAAAATTGGTGATACACAGTATGGGACTGGGTGCTTTGTACATCCTACAAAAGGCTGAATTTTACTAGCCCTGAATTAGAAATGTGTTTGCCAGTGAATATTCCTCCAAAATTATCAGATTTCTCATAGCCTCTCCAGCATAGTTTAACATTAAACAAATGCAACAGATGTTTCTACTTACCATTAGAAAATATTGAAAATTAAGTATTGAAAATGGAGAACAGCAAAGAATATTAACTTTTAACCTGTTACTGGATCTACATCTCTCTTTCATTAAAAAGCTGAAGATTTCTTTGCCCAATAGTGTCCTCTGTCTTTGCCCAGTAATGTCCCCTGCTACTTTTTTGAATATAATACACATTTTTCCTTGTAATGAAAGGAGGTTAAGGTAGGCTGAAAGACAGTTTCTAATCTATCTCTGCATTACTGAATTATTAAGTATAAAAATTATCAGGTTAAAGTAGAAGAAATTCTTATGTAGAGATAAGAGCAAAGTCTCTCTAATGCACAAGCTGGGAGTTGCTGCTGTTTTCTTCACCTACCCAGCAGTCTTTAGCATTTATTCAAATAGATAATCTGCTTGATAATCTATACTGAAATATCACCTTTCAATTAAAAAGAAAAGTAATATTTTCATTTTTTTTCTTTGGGGAAAATGTATGGTTTACGCTTTCTAAACAATCAATTTTAAAATGTTTATAATGAATCCTAGATTTTTTTTGCTATGTAATAAAAACAAGATTTAGAACAGGGATCTACTGTGTTAAGGATCTAAAATACAAGTACTTCCAATGTAAAAAGCCAAAAGTAGAAAGAACCTGTAATCCACTGCCAGTAAATGGACTGGGAACTTTAACTACAGGGGCCTTTAGTGAAAAATAAAAATAAATTTTAAAAAGGCCTATATTTAAAGTAATCCATTCATCTCTGTGGAAAAGTAAAAGCGATCTTATATGAAATATCAAGTCTCCTACTTAAACTGATGAAAATTACTACTATTGATATTGCTATATCTTATTATTGCAGTTATTTCAATTACACAGCTATTATGATACCATACAATAACAGCCATAATAAAAAGAACAATGTTCATATCTTGAAGCAGTTACAATAATGTTGCCTAATAGCTACAAACAAATAGGACAAGTATTTCTAATAAACCATTTTAGGTACCTCAGCCTAAACAGCCAACATCATTTGAGGCAAAGCTCTCTCATCTACATCTGTAGACGAAGCAGAGATTTCTCCAGGGCACAGGCTTAGAGCAATTCTCAGAGAAGCCTCAGAAGATGAGCTTGCTAATTTAGTCAGATTCTTTAGATCCCTAGGGTGGCTGATGTGAAGAAACCTCCTAGTCACCACATGGGAKACCAGTGAGGGTGAGGAGAGTTTGGGCTGTCAATAGCAGAGCAGGGTCCGGGAGGAGAAGGAGGCACCATGGGCTGGCTCAGGATGAGCAGCCAGTGATAGTAGAGCCAGCAGGAGTTGGATGCTCACTAGGGGAGCTGAGATGATCAATGAGTAAATGTGGTGCTGTGATGTGTGGGAGAACAAAATCTCCAAGGAGAAGCCACGAATAGGTCATCTCTGCATCCTATTAGCAGGTAATGAAAAATGACATCTCCTCTCACCTTAGCAAACAGAGAAAGAAAAAGGAGATTATAGAATCACAGAATCATTACAGTTGGAAAAGACCTTCAAGATCATCAAGTCCAATCGTAAGCTCTTCAACATAATACCTGCTAAACCATGTCCCTAAGCGCCTCATCTACATGTTTCCTGAACACTGCTAGGGACAGTGACTCCACTGCTTCCCTGGGCAACCTGTTCCAATGCTTAACTACTCTTTCCAAGTAGAAATTCTTCCTAATGTCTAACCTGAACCTCTGTTTGAGTAACAAGTGGAGAGGTCTTCAGTTTGTGGCTGTCAGAGTATCTGGGAACAAGTAGGTTTCTTCCTAAGGGGGAAAACAAACAAAAGGTATATAAAATGTCCCTTTAAAAATTATCTGAAGGTAAATTCCAATTATGTCTTTATCAATATAATGTTTGACTCTTAATTGGCAGGCATCTATCATATTCCTTGGTAGTCTCAAAACTGCATTGAAGAGAATTTGTTAYAGTCTTTAAAGCCATAGAGTAACCATTCACACAGCTGAAACACAGCTGCAAACCAGGGCTCCTTTCCCTCCTCATGGTTGTCCTTTTATGAATAGATTCCATGTAAAGCATGTAGAAGGTAGATAAGGGACCTTCGACTGTAAAGAGATTAAAGTAATTCCCCAAAATCCCAAATTTTTATATTTTGTCATTCAAGTGGCCTTGAAAAGAAATATCAAATCAAATTAGATGAAACTCAGTAAACAATTGTGTTTTTATAGCATAGTAAAAAACACCCTGTTTTACCTCTGTATTTACAGATTTTGTTGTTATTATTATCTAGTAAGTATGTCAAGGACGTGTATGCAATGAACTTTCATACTAAAGGTTTTTTTTATATAAAATAGGCAACTGAACTGGCTTTTCATACAAAAGTCACTGAGGTTTATCTAGTGTGTGATGCTGTTGTGCTCAGCATCATGCATTAAGCAATAAGATATGACACAGACTACAGTTTTGAAGGTTAAAATATGACTAAAGGTGCATTATGAGTCACAAGGCTGAGGGAATAGAGATTTCAGTCTGTGGAGCAAAGTAGTCATCTCCTGAAAATGGACTGCCTGAAGTGACTTATGATCAATACTGAGCAAATGTAGCTGTGAATCTGCATTTCTCAAGACTCTTTGTAAGCCCAGTGAGCATGGACAAGGGAGGCAGGTGGCTCCATCCCAGGTAGTGCAGGAACAACACAGCATGACTTACCACTTGTATCCTGCTCACAGTCCCCAGCTCTCCATTTGGTGCCTTTACCTGCTTTCACACAGTTTCTATCTCATGCTGCTTTTGTAGTTTCAACATCAAGGTGCTCTATGGTCTGACACAGTCCTGACCTACATGGTCACCAGGAATTGTAGATCCGGTCACCAGGAATTGTAGAAGTCATTAACTTATGAAAAATTTCTAAGTGTCTATAATCTAAATATAGTTGGACTTCTATTCATTGCTTATCTGTTGGTAAGTAGGAGCTTCATGGTCTGCCCCATATTTATAAGTATCCAACTAAATCAAATTCTATTTGGAAGCAATTTAATATTAATAAATGTTTGCACTGTATTTTGAATACATAAATTACAAGAGAAATCTTAAATGTTGGGGCAAGTTCATTTTCTGGCTTAGGATCTGGAACACCACCAGCGCTAAGTCTTATTTTACTTCACTATAATGTAGGATTTATTACATTCCCATACTAAAAAAAAAGGCACCAGCCTATCACTGAATTATAGTCAAGAAGCTGTCAGTAAACAAAGCATTCAGCTATAACTTAGGAATTGATAGGCAGACTGCTTTTTCTCTTGAATCACGTCTTTTGAAAATATTCTTCTAAATGCTAAATTGGTGCAGGATACTAATTAAGACACAATGCCATGTTTCCTTTAGTGTTCTGAATTTCATTTTTAGTATCTCAGTGCCTCAGTACACATTTTGGAATAAATGAACAGTTATTCTGCCTTTTTTTCTAGAGTTGTCTTATTTATAGTATTGTCAATGTTGTGTTTGTTTAGAAGAGCTGTAGGTTAATTCAGACCTGAAACAGCCTCCCTGAGATACACACCACTTCAGAAGACAAGAAGTCAACACCTGCACCATTCATGGATGATCCTCCAAAAGTGACATGAGTAGCTTCCCAGGGGAAATTTATACTTATGATTAAGTAGCTTAAAGAAGCTCACTAAAAAACTAAAAAAAAAAAAAAAAGAAAAAAAGAATTTGTTGTACATAAGCCAGTGAAAGCCAGTTAAGGGGGGAAAAAAAGGAGATCATCTATATCTGATGATCTATATCTGATATCTGATTTTCGTTGTTTTAGAGGGTAAAGATAAATGATGTGCCAGCTAATGATTGTACATAGCACAAGTGGACGTAGCAAAACATCCTAACGAGCACAGCAGTAACCACCTGTGAGGAAATCTGGTTCCCATGCCTTGTTGTACAAATTTTTGGCTGGCAAACTGGTGAAAGCTTCTTTTAAATGGCAACGAGCTCCCCTCACAGAAATCAGCTCTTGCAGAGGTAACCTAAATCTGGTGCCTTTAGCCTTTTACCCAAACTGCAAACATCTGCTCCCTCACAATGTGAATATCGAATCCTAAACAGTAATACAGAAATCCAGTTTATAAAGTTTGATGATCTTTGTTCCTTTGTTCCTGTGATCAGCTGATTTTCTCACTAACTGCAGAGTCACGGCTGGCGCTCAAATTATGCCACTTGTTCGTCTGCTTTGAGGAAAAGGCCTCAGGCTCCTCTTACCTGCCCCTCTGGCTATTTTACCTTCAGGAACATGCTATAGGGCATTTGCAGTGTCACAGACAAAACAGCCATAGCTGAGCACCAGTTCAGTGGTTAGCAGCCAAAAGAAACAAAGAGAGAAACAATAAGTATAAGAGTTCATAGAAATATCTCCCACCTCCGCTCGCTTTTTCCCTGGTAGTCAGGAACAATGGGGAAGATTATCTTAAAGCTTCTATTTCAGGTATGGTGAGACGCTTCCAGGACTAGCTGCTGAATTCCAGGAGATTTTCTACCTCTCTTTCTCTTATTCGTCAGTCTTTTCCTTTCATTGCTCTTGTCAATGTTGGACATGTTCTGCTTAAAACTCTCATTATTATCTGTGTTATATTTTCTATGTAAATGCTTATCAAGAAGAAGATGAAGCTGGCTATATGTAGTAATGTAGCAAACAAGTCCTTTATCCTAGCATAAATTAAGCTTTTTATTCCCTAAATTTTTATTTATTTTCACAATTTTTTATTAGCTTAGTATCCAGGTGTGTGTCAGAAAGTAAAGTGCAAAATAACATATTAAAAACAGGCATGAAAAGTCTTCTTTGTAGAAACTCTTCAGGGAGAGACCTCACAGTAGTGATCCCTGAGGAAACAGATTGAAAGGTACTAGCTATGTTCATGTAAAAAGGCAAAAAGAGAAGAAATTCTTCTCTGTGCAGAACTGGGACAGCAGCCATGGGCTGTCAGGGGCTGTCTGTTCGGATGCCTGAAATCAGTGGCAGGAAGCATGAAACATGAGGCCACCTTGCAAGCAAAGAAAGCACTGARACACAGGGGAAAGGCACAAGGATTCTTGCTACACAGGATTTAAATTTCTYAGCTTTCATTTTGTAGAAGTAGGATCAACATTGTTTTTGATCAACATTTGAGAAATCCGTTAAATTTTCATACAACTCAAAATCAGATGTTCAGACTAAGATTCCTTAAATTACTCAGGTCACTAAAAATAGTGATCTGGGGATCTTCCTGTCTGTACAGTCTCTACAGACTGTTGCCTCTTCTATGAAATGCAGACTTCAGGTATGTAGACTGCCTTCCGGCATTGTTTTTATGGATGCCACTATAGGCATATCTTTCTACTTCCTTTAGTATGTCCCTCTTTTTCATCCAAATACAATACTTGTCCTTTTTACCATTAAGCTAACTCGATCCTTTAAATATTGATGATTTCCAGAACACCCTTATAATCAGGATCCGGTATCTTCATTTTCTAGCATTATTAAAAAACATACTTTCTTTGGTGTAAGATGAGCAACTCGAGCAATGCGGGCAGCTTTCTGTGAGTGTGCTCTCTCCTGTTATTATTTAAGCACCACTTTCATCTTTGTGAGTTTGACAACCAATATCAGCAGTGGTTTATATTTTCTTCCTAATGAAAACACTGCGTAGCGCAGGGGCAAGCAATCATCTCAGTGGAAAGCCTTGAAACAAACTTCTATTCAGTGATCATATTCCATGCATAAGCAGAGCAAAAGCCAGGTGAGATTTTCTCCTCTTAATATGGACCCATCTACCCATGTTATATGACATGATGTTAAGCTGTGTTCACCTTCCTGTAAACATAGTGTTTTGTTCTCTTTCAGAAAACAAATAAGAAGTGTATTAAACCCTGCTGAAGATTAGCTGAATTGAATAGAGAGTAAAATTGCAAAGTAGCATAAGACAAAAACAACACCTTTAAGGTCAAATCTCTCCATTAGCTGTATCATCTGACTATCTGCAGTATCTGTACCATCTGCGGTTTCAGAACCTCCCTGCCCAAATATCATGACATAAAATGTTTCTTATTGTATTTTTATGAAGTCAGGAATTTTTCAATAAAGAAGGCTTATCCTAAGGCAAAAGCTATTTGTTATGATACTTCCATGTATGTATGTGTTCCACTTCTATGTCTGAGGGAAGGGATAATGAGGTTATTGCAGCTACAATGCTACAATGCTATACAGCCCGAATATAACTGGAGTATTAAAATGTATACTACTTGTGGTGAAGGACAGTCTACTTCAGAATTTTTAAGAACTAGTAATAGCAAGGTTGTTTAAAAAAGATTAAAATTAAATGTGTATTTTTCTGTATTGTGCTGCATCTGGATTTTGTCAGAATGAATCTTGGTGATCTTGGTTTCAAGGCTTCCATTCTGTGTGCTTTTAAACCAAGGTCAAGCAGTAGGCAGCACAGAGACCTTGAAGATGTCATTGGCTAGAAATACATAAGCTTTATAGCTACACCACTAATTATTTATCATTCATAGAAAGAAATATAGACGGGTAAAGCAATATAGATAGAGATACTTCTGTAGCTGCRAGCACAACAGAAAGTCAAAAAACAGATGCTTATTTGGAATGTGTGTGAGTGTACATATGTGTTTATATAAGGATATTAGTATCAATGTCTATATGCTAATTATACATTTATACCTCTCTATGTCCAGAATATTTTTTTTTCTGTATGCGTGCTGTACTGCTCACATATACAGTCTAAGAAGCCAGAGAAATCTATGAAGGGAAAAATCATTTAACAAAGCTCTCTGTCTCTTATGATTATAAACTACTATGTGTTTTTCCAAGGCTAACCTTGAGGATGTTTCTTTTCATTAAAAATAAAGCCCTTGGGATGAGGCCTTACACCTGAGCAGACAGACACATTTTCAGTGAAAAAGATTATTTTGGTAAATAGGGGAAAGATTCCACGTTGAATTTTATCTTAGTTTTATGACCATCTTGAAGGAAAAAAAAAAATCAATATTCCTGTATGCATAACCAGCAACATGTCTTCTTGTATATTATCTTTATAATTTGAAATTAAAGCAGAGTTTATAGAAATGGAGAATATATATTCAGGATAGATATCCTATTTGTCTAAGCCRGATGTGACTTATGAAAGGCAGCATGTGCAGAGCTTTACATTTGTCATACAGAAACTGTACAGAATGACATGTGGGAATCCCAGTTAGGAGAAATATTTTCACATAAAGACAGGCCTTCTGGCCCCAAATAACTCATCCTAATCCCTTCCCATACTACATAGGAGCAATTATTTTTTAAAAAATATATTTTTATATATCAGCTCTGTTTTCCATGGCTGGTATTGTTGAAGTGCACTACAGGTCACCCTCTTGCCATGCATCTGCATTTCTTTCCCATGTTGTGCCAAGGACAGACAGGGACCAGTGAAGCATCTGGATTCAGGAATTGGGAAATGTGCTCTAGCCCCACAGAGTAGAGTGTTTCCTTGAGCCCTGGGGCACTGACACTTTTAAGATACATTAGCAAGTAATGTGAGAAAATAGGAGCAGCCTTGCTAAATGGGTGCTGAGCACTTACTGTASGTACTTCAGAGGGGTATACGCCAGTCTAGCCTCAACCTGCTTTCATGGAATAAACAMCCATTAGCAGCTGGCACACACCAGGACAGCATCTGCTGGATCACTTTCATCAAGGATTCTGGTTCATATCTTCCAAGACAGTTCTCGGATGTGAAGCACAGAAAGTAGGGGAGAAACGCAATCCTGATTCAAACTACAATACTAATGCAGAGACGGGGTCATTGCGTGGATATGGCATGTTGATATACTGTGTCTGAATGGCTTTCTGCAATTTCTGAGTCAAACTATGGAAAAATATTCAGGCTTTGCAGATGTAGGCATTTTTTCATTAGAAAAACATCCAGCGTTTAAAAGAAAAGTGAGTTTGATTTATACAGTATATGGTTTTCTTCTTCACCCTGCCACCAAAATATATAATTAACATTACCAAAATAAAAATCRGAAAAAGAAATTCCTTTAGCTAGCTTCCACCCCATCTTTAATTGAGAATCAGAAAGTTCTGAGTCCACCTATCAAAGTTACTACTGATTTTTGCARAACAAGTTTTCATATCCTGATATTTCCTGATCAGAAAATGCAGATTCTGAAATAATGCAGGTGTTTTTTTTCAGTTGTTGTTGCTGCTGCTCAAGTTCTTCTCTCTAAAGGACTCTGCAAGATAAGGGTCACTTCCATAAATTTCTCCTTTTTTTTCTGCATTTCTCCACCATTCAGCAATATACCAATATACATCGGTAGAATTTAGAGCATTTGTTGATTTCTCTGGACCCTTCCTCTCACATAAGGATGAGGATGACAAAGGGCACAGCCTGTGCACAGCCGTGCCTTTTCTTTGCCCATTTTTGTCCTTATATCAGTGTGGTACTGACACTGGTTCCCTGACAGCAAAGAGGACTTTCAGAGCAGCCTTAGGTCAACCTGGAGGAGACCACATCAGCCCTCTTGTGCTGCCTGCAAAAGCATGGGAGACAAAATGTTTCCTCAGCACAACGTCAACCCCGACACGTGTCCAGGGAGGCTGGACTAGATGATCTATCTCTAGAAGTCCTTTCCCACCTTAAGGATTCTATGATTCCATGTTTCAGGCCTTCAAAGGACATTAAAACAGCACATTTTGAGTAACATTTGTTCTCTTTTTTCTTTTTTTTTTCACAGCAGAGCTAAAGGCCAAGTCCTCTGTCTTCCTCAGGTGCCTTTCTGTTTCTCTGGTAACATGGCACAGTTTTGAAGGACGTGACCTTCTCTGCCAGATGATAGGAGGCAGATCAGGCAAAACAGCTTTAATCAACCCAGTCCAGCCCCACGTTTGAAGACTGCACATGAAGTAATGCTGCACTCCCAACATCTGTTTCATGAGATTTGGAATTTAGAAGCAGTTCTGGAACCTTTTTCATGGMGGAAATGAGTGTTTCTCCACAAAATACAGGACCGCTCTTCTGTGGTATCCACATCAGTGCAGATGTAAATCCAGTTTATGCCTGGAACTGTGAAAATAAAATATGTTAGATCATGGTAAAGAAATAAAAGAGAGCATAAAAGTTTTGGACAATGCTGAAGAAATATTTTCAGTGTTTCCTTCCAAAAAAAGAACCTGAAAAAAAAAAATTCATTGGAGACCAGACACTTTCTTTCGTATTCAAGGTATATTCTTTGGGGGACGTGGTGTGGAAGCGAGAGAGAAAGAGGGAGGGGTCAGCTCAGTCTCAAAGCATCATTTGACACCCAAACATCAGAATGTTTTATTCGTATTCATGTAGTATCACAAGGAGTGGAACTAATGAAATTTGGYTTCCAAAGGATTAACTTCTTACAAGTCTTATGACTAATAAGGTATTAGCTCCTACTGAAACATTTCCAGCTCTGGGACATGCACACCATTTTCTCTGTGTGTGGGCCTCAGGTACTTGATAAGAAGTGAACATTTACTTCAGCTTTTTTTTTTTTTTTCAGGTTGGGCCCACACGAGGTTTTTCTTATCTCCCCAGCTGCTTAATAAGTTAAAACATAATCTTTGAGATGCTGACTGCATGGCCAATCTAAAATTTACAAACAGCTTTAAGGCTATAGTACAAAAAGAATGAGATAAAAAGGATTTTAAAACAAAAGAAGTCATTTGATAAACTATTTGGGGAGGTGGGAAGATTTGGAAGACCAAACTACTAATGAAATCCAGCACATATTCACAGATTATTTTGAGTGGCCTATGGATGCATTCCAAAAGAATAATTTATTCATCTGAAAAAAAACCATTCAGCTCTATCGGTGATTTTGTAATTTTGTGAGTGGACCCCATCCTAGCACCTGGTTTAGTTTTCCACACTGGTTTACTTTCTTCTGATATATTTTGTGTTTGTAGCTGCAACCCTCGTACATCCTGTTCAAACCAAAGCATGATTTTGCATAAAGTTCTTCACAAAGAAAAAGAAAACAACTTAAGTAATGTATTTTTATCACAAATGGCTTTTGAGAGCTCCACAGGGAGCATGTCTAATCCTGGAGCTTTCTCTGCAGGCATTTCATTTTTATGCACCAACAGCATCTCTAATGGAAATGAGAGTCCTAGACTGCTACTTTTAAGAGGAGGGCAAGGGAAKGAACACACAAGGCAGTTTCATCAGCTGGAAGGCAAATAGGATTGTACAGGCTTTACAGAACTTTTTAACCCAAACCTTGAGCCTGTCAAGCTCTTGCCCCATAACCTAGGAGCAGACTGCACTGCTTCGAGTGCTTTGCAGTTCTCTGAGTACTGCTCCAGCACTGCCACAAATTGCCACGCTGCCTGCAGATTGCCACACGCCAGGTCATCACACTCCTGATACAAATGTTAATGCTCCAGGTGAATGGGGTTTATTGGGCAGACTGCCAGCTGCGGAATTTAAGATAGGCCTGYGTCTCTTATGTCTCTTAGTTCTGAAAAATTGCTCGGCTTCTGTTTTCCTTCTTTTTTCCTGCTCACTAGGACAAATGCATTCCCTTTTAAAATTGTCTTGCATATCACCCCATGGACTAGCCATATGTCAAGGCTGCTGCTTTCTTTAAAGGAAGAGAAAAGTTTCTTGTCAAAAGAACTGTCATCACTGTGAGGTTTCATCCCAGCTCTTATCCTTTCAGTGGGCGGCACCGGTCCAGGCGGGACTTCTGCTCTTCCTCCTCCTCTCTCTGGACATCTATTTTCCATGGCTGCCCTCTTCCCCTGCACTATCTCCTTGCCTGCTCTATTTGAATGTTGCCAAATTAAATTCTGTTCATTGAATAGCTGTAACCTTAAGTATCTAGGTTATGAAACATTTCCACTGTCGTTGGCCTTTTTGCGTTTTCTCATAATTGCACTGAAACAAATCTCACTTTTGCCACTGAAATGAGTGAAGGCCCCACACATCCAGTTCCGTGCTATCACTTTGATTGTGGGAATTAAATTTCTGATGAGTACAGTGGTAAAACAAGTTGCTGGGTTCCTCCAGTGCAGGGTGCTGGTGACTGACCTGGCTGCACAGYACTGACCCAGCCAGGCTGGTGCCTGGGGGCTGCTAGTGCACGGTGCACAATTGCAGCAACCGAGCTGAGACTGGGCAAAAATAAACCGTGAGGATTAAATAAATGTTTCTCCAGGGACAGGTTTCAGAGCACATGCATTCTGGTCGCTCAAYATGTACTAATAATAAAGGAATACTACTAATAAGAAAAGCAGGATACTTCATTAAGAATTTAATTTCTCTCGGGTATTTAATTCATGGCCTTTTAATCGCACATTTGACCTTGTCTTGTCTTGCTCTGCCTTCCTACCCCTTCCCTGCTGCTCCTAGGGCTGATTTTGGGGGCATTGTACTTTTAACCTTTTTCTCCCACTATGAAAGTCATTTTGTGCTCATTCTTTGTTTCCAGAAACCATGCTGGAGTTCACAGACAAGAGCCTCCAGGCTGCAGAAGGAATCCTCTCCTGACCACTGCTCTATGTCCCTAAGTGACTATCTACCATGAGAGTGTAGTCAGTGAACTAATGCAATTAGTGAACATGCAATTTTGCCTACCATTTGCCATTCCCAACAGTTACTGTTTAAATTAGGCATTGTAAAATTTAAGCTGGAACAACTATTCTGTCTATATAGCAAATATTAAAAGAAAAATGATTTCCCCCATTTATTATATGGTCCTATATACTTCATACTGTCCTATATTATTTTTTGTGCAAATAATATAGCTTTTTTTTGCTTTGAGACTCTGTTCTCTCAGTGTAATATAATGGGGAAAAAAACAAATAGGAACCATTAATATTCAAAGCAACAAACAGGAGAATGCAAAACTAAATAAATAAATAGATGGATTTATTAAACCTTGCATGTTGAGACCCTGAGTTGTGCTGTGTGTATTTTGTCCCACCTGTATTTTATTGTGAGCTCTACCCCCTGTTTTGCTGGCCTGGTTCAGCCATCCACAAGCACAGAAACAAGTTCAAAGCCAGGAATGAAGCCAGGAGCCACATCCAGCAGCACAGCAGAGCATCCCTAACCTTCTTCCTCTGCAGCCCTCCCCATCTCCCTGATGCACACCCCGTTTCTCCTTGAGATAAGGCACCGCGCAGAGCCCAGTCGAATCCCATGGGGAATTCCCAGCTTCCAATGATATTTTCCTTCTGCTGCACCGCTGTACCCTGCTGAGCAGGGCGCAGGTCCTTGCGGGCCGATTACTCTCTCTTAGCCCTTGTAGCAGCAAATTTCTGGAATCATCATAACTTCCAAATGCAGACAAGCATCTCTCTATTTATTTCCTTCTTTTCACACAGTGAAATGTATCCCTTTTATTACAAATAAATGCAAATATTTATTATCAATGTGTGCACCCATTATTATTGCTCTCCTGATTAATGCTGTCTCTGAGGCATTGGCAYGTGAAATATTGCTTATAGCATCTCCAAGTAGAAGGAAAACTGCTCCTAAAATGCTCTTTTCAGAGTTTAATACAAAGAATGAAAATAAATAATGTCAAGCCCTTGCCAGGATCTGCCCAATTCAAACTTTTCAATAGCACAAATCATCATTAATGAAGCACTTAACATTATACTCCCGACAGCATAGTATAAAAATTACTGCAGTCATCCAAAGGATAAGAAGAAACATGGCAGAAAACTTCTGCAGGGGAAAGATTTACACTCTTTTAACAGAACTTTATGGGTTCAAGTTTACATTACAATAAAGGAAGGGGGAAATGTTTATCTCTTAAAAGCTTTTGGGGTAGGCACTTGGAAGGAAATTGTATTTTATTTTTTCAAATGAATGGAAGAGGGGTCAGAGAGCAAGGTCTCAGTAGTAGCGAAATCTGGTTTGCATCATCAGCTATTTTGATATAAAAAACTGAGACTGAAGTAATGGGACGTAGAGATTTATAATGCAATGCAAACTAAAGTAAATTATATTATGTAGATACAAATGCATGCAATTTTAGTCAWTTTTTTATAGATGGTGGTGAGCTCAACAGCTGATACCTAATGTTTGATATTGTCTATTTGTAAGACCTTCTTTGTGTTAAATTAAGTCTACAAAATAAAGCTGAGTTTGCCTATCTGTAACACATGGATCAGATCAAAGATCTCTGCGATACAGGATATGAAAAGAGTCCAGAAGAGAGTCTGTGATAAGCCGAAGGTTTCACTCATGCCCACTCAAACCTGTGGGACTGGAGTCGAGAGAGCTKCAGTGGAGTCAAGAAGCGCAGGTTACTCCTAAGAGAGCGGTGCTCAGGCCACACTGGGAAACTAGTTTTAAGCCAGGAGCCAAAGGAGAAGAAAAACAACTCTGTAAGACTGTAGCCAGGGTTTAGAATTGGCAAAGGGGTAGAAAGCAAGAAGGAAGGTTGTCTTTGGTTTAGAATCATGATGCATGAGACTTGTGCATTCTAGTGCCTTCCAGCCCCGCAAAAATAAACCAACAACCCCAAAATTCTCCCATGACGGTTCACACCATGTAATGACAGTGAATGTCGTACCAGTTCCAGCAGAAGCAAGCAGCTTTGTGGAAGGTGTGGGTTTGTTTCTCCCAAGGCAAATGGATGTTTGTAGGAAAAGTCGTGCAATATCCTTTACAGACGAAACAGTTTTGCAATCCTGATCTTATAAAGATAACTGTTATCTTCTGAAATTCAAAAAGTCAAACTATCAGGAGGATCATTTGCTCTCCTCGTTGAGGATAATTCAGTAGATTGTAATCAACTCTACTTAGAATAAGATGATGGAATAAAATCTATATATTTTCTCAATTAAAATCTTGGATTTCCCTCCTGATCTATAAAGCAAAGTATTTATAAAATAAAGCTTACTTTATTTTCTCTCCAAACACATGTTCTGTTTAAACTCTGGTGTCTCATTTCTCATTTCCTCCTAAGTTAGCATCCTTCACTAGCACATTTATGTTACCATGTGCAAAGAACAGAGAGTCTTTGGGTGAAGATCGTAAAGCTCTTAAAAAAAAMTTCTCTGCTGTCTCTGTCCTATCCTGTAGTTCTCTAGAGCCTCACAGATTGTCCCAAATGCTTCAGTGATGCAAATAACAAAGACAATAGAAAACTATGGTGTGCATGTTACTACCCAAAGAGAGTGTTAAAGAAAGCTGGACCAAAATGAAACTCCAGCTGTTTCCAGATCACTATTTTGCTGTTGTCTATATCACAAATGTATTTTAAGTATCTGACACATTTATAGCCTTTATTATGACACCACCATCCTGGAAAAATCCCAATTAGTTTTGAGAGTGAGATTCTAGAAAAGTCATTAAAATGCCTTGCAGAAGTGAAAGCAAGCGCCGCTTTCCTTTGACCCATTAATCTTACTCTCTATCAAAAAACAGTCAAGTGTTCCTCCTGAATGATTTTTTTAAATATAAATTAGAATTATTAAAGGTATCTAGAGTACAATAAGTCAACATCTGTACATCCATCCTTCTGAAGACTACAATATTTCTTTCTACTGTTTTGTTAATAAATGTTTTCATTTGACCCATTTTCCTCCAGGATTCTTGAGGACTAATATAGAAAAAATAAGATATTTCTGAACTTCTCTTAAGTTGAAATGTATCCCCGTGGTTATTAAATTTTTGAAATATAGGGCTTACACTTGTTGGTTCAGATTCTGGAGAAGAGAGGTTATTGTGGATTGGGATAAATACAGACTGAGTAGAATTGCTGGAAACAGATGAGCTGCCACAGCAGGAGATTTTCAAAGGCAAAAATAGGAGTTAAGTGCCTTTGGGTATTAGTGAAAGGCTGGGAGATGAGCATCTGTATCTCTTTTAATTAACATAATGACCCAGTGGGAAAGAACAAAAGATAATTTAGTTACAGGACACCTGTTTTTTAAGCAGTCTTCAGGAACAGCCTCTTTTTTTATACTAAGATGAGTTATTTTGAAGGGCCACATCATTTTCTCTATCTTTTGGTTCCTCTTTCCACAGCCAAAAAGCATCCACCTGAGCAGTCTGGGTGGAGCTGAGAGAGCAGGCTGAATCTACRGAATACAGAATTTGACTGTTAAGGCAGTCCTCTCTAATCTTACCGAACTTCTCATCCACATATCGAAGTTAATTTGTATCAATTCTATTTCTGTACTAAACCTCCACAGAGCTTTTTTTTTTTTCCCCTGATATTTTGCTATACCTAATAAATACAGTAGGAAGAATGGGGAACATTCACTGACACTGGTATTTCTGTCATTGTGTAATCTTGACTCATTCCACCCTTGCTGTGATCCATGGTAATTGCATAGTGAAACATATTATAAGGGAAAAATCTGATTCAGATTTGATGGTTGCCATTGTGTGCTACTCGGGGCAGCCTCTTCAGCCTGGGAGGACTCTGAAAAAAMAAATCATATTTTGAAATTCCTCTCTTTCTTCAATGCACGGCAGCTTGATGGTACTCAGTGAACGAGCTGAACACCTCTGGCGTGACGAGCAGGCTGTGCAAAGCAAGGACAGGATATGCACTGCCTGGGTGGGAGTCAGGGATGCACCTGCCCCTGCACGAGCAGCTCCTCATCAGCACCTGCAAACCCAGGGCATGCAGAAAGATGGAGCTTTGGCTGGAACACTAGGAGGAACTTGTAAGGCTGAAGCAGCAGCCTTACAGCCTGGGTGCTGAGTTGTTTTCACTGTGGGAGACTGTGAAGCAAGGCTGCTGTACAACGTGTCAGCACGTTGTGCAACCCCATGTGTGTGGGGTGTGGTTCCCTGTGGTGACACCCCACAAATCCCTGCAATCCATCATCTCCAGTGGTGGCCAGCTCCATGAGTAAAACATCCTCACGGACACATGAGGGGATGAGAGGGAAGGCTGATCCTTGGTCTCTTCCTAGGCTGAACAAATAAATTTCATGGTAAAACATCCCAATGTGATGTTATCTTTGTAACCCTTGTGCAACACTTTCAGCTCCCTTTTGGAAGGCAAATTCCAAACTTAATTATTATTACCATCATTTCTGTTTATTAACTTCCACTCAGTTTGAAGTGTAATGTATACACAAGGAAATGCTAACTAACCCCTGCGAGTAGAAGGCCCCAGTTTATTATTTGAGTTGAAAAGCCTTCATTAACATAGTGATAATCTGGGGAATCATTAACAAAGGTGAGAGGCAGCCTGATAGCCTTGAGGAGGGATTAAATACAGCTCAGAAAGATCTTACATCACTTCCAAGCCCAGCAACATGAGTCATTATCTGTCAGCATTATATTTTACTGTTACTGTCTTTGTGAAGACTGATATTCAGTTAAATATTCCTAGTGTACATATTTTGGCTAATGGAACCTAATGGGAGTAGAAATAAAAGCAGTCTGAAACAGATGAACATGCTAAAACCTGCCTGAGAAGATGTGCATGCTGATAAATATAAGAAAAAGAAGGAACAAATGTGGTGCCACTATGAGGTACTATGGATGTTATCACTGTTCACTGCTGTTGTTAGCAAACTTGGTGTAAGGACACCCGTAGAGGCACCCAACAGGAAATGTTGCATAAAAAAAAGATGTCTTTTGTATGTTAATTCAAAGACAAATATATATATATTTGTCTATATGTCTAAGAAAAGCAGAAAACCCAGAGGAAAGGATCTGTTTGCTTTTTAACTCCTGACTTTAAATGTAAACATTGAAGGAATGACAAAAAGGACGCTCAGTAAGAGCTCAGTTCTCTGTATGCTCAAAAACATCTCTCTAAGCAAGCAGTGCTAAAATTTACTAGAAGAGGTGAGGCAACCGAGCCTCCCCAGAGCAGTCTGGCTAATAGAAAGTTCATCGGACTACATAGGGATACATAGGCTAACATCTTTCTATAACCTAGCAGACTCCTGTGGAGAATTTCCTCTTTTCTGTACTTTAATGCTCTTCAGAGAGTGTTACTTTATCCATAGAAAAGCTAGTAATTAAGGCAGCTACTTCCACCAAGCCATTGTGCTGGTAATCTTTCCAAATTGAGGAAATATTTCCAATGTTTTTTCCAGTTTTGGAAGGTCTGCTGAGGTTTCCAGGACAGATAGATTACAAAATCAAGGAGCTAATCACCTTTTTAACATCCCTTTTCACCCGAGTGTGGTATGATTTACTGCTTAGGAGACTTTCATTCTTTTATTTTAGTATGGCAGTAATTGGTTTATTATGGCAGTAGTTGATAATTTTATAATTTATGACTACACACTGCCTGGCTTGATCTGGCCTTCGTAATTCAAAACTCATTATCCTTGGTCTCAACACCTAAGCCCCAAGTAACATATCTACAGGTTCCTATTAGCACACCAAAGGTTCAGATATATATATCTCATGTTAAGGCATGCAGATGTCCTCTCCAAAGTCATAAGGATGCAAAACCTGCCCTCAAATCTGTTTCTTGGTTATGCTGCATCACCTATGCTATACCCCATAACTCCTCTGCGACGCCTCCTTTCCCGGTGCTTCTTCAGCCCAATAAACAAATGCTGAGTGTCTCCTGAGGGGTTCATGAACAAACTCRTCTTACTGCTTATTTTTCTCTTGCTGTTTCATTCCCTAGATTTTCTGAAAGTTTTTGCATATAAGCTCATTTAGAAATAGTTTCCCTCTGCCTTGAGAAAAGAGCAAACAATGTAATGGCAAAGCAGCTCCCTGTGTAGTTCATGTTCAGAASAGAGGGGAAATCCCTAATGCGCAGCCAGCTCCCAACACGGTTCTCAGTGAAACCCAAGAAAATGACAAATACCCCCACAGATTTTYTCTAATAATTTTTGTTATGCTTTGCCAACTAGCTATCTATTGCAAATCTCCTGAGTGGATAAGTATTCCTGGGGTCTGACTGGGCTGACACACTTGCAGAAGRGGTTGTGGTACTAATGCTTGAGCCCATGCTCAGTATGAACACTGAATACCACCAGAATTTCCACTTTGCAGTATCCTAATGATGCTACTGCCTGTGCAGCAAACTCAGTAATATACGAAATGCTGTGTTGCTAGCACCAGCATAACTACACAGGTTCTGACATCAGGCATATGACAACGCAGCCCTCCCGGGCAAAGAAGTGAGGTGGCCCACAGAGCTGCCATGAATCTGACATTCACTGAGGAGCCTGGATTTTTTCAAAATGCCACGTATGATCTTCAAAGAAATCAAAATATAAAAAATAAAAAAGCCTTTCTATATACCAGGGCAAGGGAATTAAATGGCCAGTGCTCCATGCCCTTACAAAGGGAAAGAGAATAGAAACCAGCCTGTAGTCCTTGAGAGCTTGCTGGTACGTTAATAGGTGCCAAGGAGATCTTTCTGATTCAGTCTTTGACAGGTTGCCATTTTCTACATTCCTCTGGCAGCTAAAAACTAGATAATTATCTGTGTATGTTTCCAAGTTCTTAAAACACCAGGCAAAGGATTTTTTKCAGATTTTTTTCAGTAATGTGGATTTTAAAAGCTGATATTGGTAAAACAGTGACACCTTGAGGCATAGAAGAGAAATCAAATCTGCACAGCCAAACATTTTTAGACCAAGGATTTCCAATAAATAGATTGTACTTCTCAGAACTATTTTGAATGACTAATGAGCTAAGGTTTCAGCTGTCCATCTTTTCTTAGACCTGAAACTATTCTCCATATAGATATTTGTGGGAATCTTACCAGAGATGTGAATAATTACTTAACTAACCATTATTCCATAACGCCGCAAACCTACATTTTAATACTGTCATTACTTTTAAAACAAAGAAGGAAATATTTTCACTTATTTAACATATCATGGTTAGGAAAAAATAGTTTTCTTGTTCACCTTTTCAATCTTCCATACCTTATGTCTAGAAAACCAACTGTTTCAAAATGCACTGGCAGGAAGATTATTWTACAGAGCTGCTGAGAGGAGAAGTGTAATGTCTGTTATTTTTATGCAGGTTAAAGGGAAGACTCTAGCTGTCTGGCATTTGCTCAGCTAGGAGGAGTTTATATTGTAATGATTTTAAAAGAGCATTACTAAATGCGACAGGTATGCTCTGATATCAGTCTGAAAGCTCAGACCAGACTTTACAGGATTGGAAAGAGTTGACTCTACATGAACTGCTTTAGCCCCATGGTTTGAAGCCCTCTCCTCTTTGAACTGATGGATCTGTCCGAAGCATAAAGCACTAACAAGTTCAAGTGGATGAGAAATCACAGAAACTAAAAAAAGAAAAGCAAGACTATAGGATCCTCTCACATAAAAATATTTCAAGTTTTATATTGTTGACTGTCCCATCTACTGAGTGTCAGTTTTCCATATCAACAGTAATTACTGACCTTAGCCATGTCTTTTCTGACCTCCATTTAGGCAAGCTATACTGCAAATTATTGGGATTTTGAGTGAATGATGATCTGATTAACATGATTGGTGAGCTATTCCTGGCATTACATTATGCAACTAAAACGTTATGCCTATATTCATATATTTTATAACTGTCTAAAAATTAAAATCTTTTTGTCAGCATAATAACATTGCTGGGACAGCACTCCTCATTTCCAAGGGTATTCTGGGGACAAGCTGGGAAATGAAACCCACAATGTTATATAAAAAGCTCATCATAGTCAAAGAAGTGATATACAGGAACAAGGTATATTTGGAGCCTCTGTCATTTATCATGGCAGAGTTTCAACACTTGACACCATTTTTGCATCAAGAAGCAATTTTTTTTCCAACCTGATGGCAAAAAGTATGCACAAACTATATGTTTTGCATTGGCATGCTGAAAATTACAAAATAAATCTTAAATAGTATTCACCCGAAACATTAGACAACAAACAAGTCAAATATACCAGCAATGGTATATGACTTAYAGTGCTCTTATATAAAATGTGATGCTGGGAGAATCACTTCTCTTGTAAAGGAAGCCCCTACAAGCCAACTATTGCAAAATCTAATAGTGCATTAAGTGTTTGCTGCTATGGACAGCCCATATCCAAAAGATCACAGAGCTCATCTGACAGACATTGAAGAAAAGCAACCAACCTCTCTCAGGTCTTGGGACTCAGGACTTGGCATGTGCTCAACCACATCTCCCACCTTGCACACTTGAGAGTGTGTCAAAGGGCACCCTATATCACATGTATAAATGTGGCTTAACTCATTGGATAGAAGTTAGGAAATTTCTTGTCTGATAGGAGCAATATTGCTGGTCAGTGAAGTAAGGATATGAAGAATCACATCTCCTTTTTCTGTGTCTTTGTGAACTTTGTTCCCTAGGCATATTAAACAAGTCATCAGCTATGGYACTGCTTCACCAGCCCTTATATCGGTACCAAAATGCCCTGGGTCAAGGTCACGGTAGCTAAACCTCAGCTCAGTATTTCCGTCTACTCTTGTCCCACCTGCACCCTGGCTCATCCAGGTGTGAGATTATTTCTTGTATCCAGCAGTGCTTGCAGAGCTCACAGGCTGGARTGATCATGGATTTTCTCCATATTCATGGTACATCTGTGTCATGGCCATTTTGCAGCTCCCTTGTGTCTATGAAATCAGGGACTTATTTCCACTAGAGTAGTAGTACTTAGTGTGACATCTCAGTAACAATTTGTTCAAATTCATCTGAGCTTATAGGCATTCGCTGACTTCAGAGGAGGTTTCCAGATCTGTACTTGGCATAGCAACCTTGGAACTGAATTGCCTGCATACCTGTGTTTAAGAGAACACAACAACGCTGGAAAAATGTCAGCAAATAATGGTCAGTGTGAGTATGCATCATAAAATAGCCAAGCAATTTCAGAAAAGAGATGTTCAATGCATACTGCTTGTACTGGCATGGAGATGAGGTTATTTATGGTCCTGAACTGCAGAGCAAAGGGGAGTTTTTTCCTTTCTTGCTGCCTCAATGAGTCATTAGAGAAAGGGAGATTATGAACATTAATTTCAAAAACAGGAAAAATAAATGAGACTTGCTTCCTTCCTTTGTGCTCCTCTGTTTTTTAAGGTCTCGGGAAAGAATAAAAGCTGACACATCTAGAGCTCACAAATCAACATTAACGACCCCTGTTGTGAGTYTGGAGAAGATTAATTTAGCCTCCCTTTTGCACTGCACTGCTGTGAACCACTTCTCTGGTATTTTTAATGTTTTACCACTTTGAAAACAAGAATCACACAGAAATCACAGAATCACAGAATGGTTAAGGTTGGAAGGGACCTCTAGAAATCATCTAGTTCAACCCCCTGCTCCAGCAGGGACACCCAGAGCACGGGGCACAGGGTGGCACTGARGAGAGTTTTGAAGACCTCCAGAGAAGGAGACTCCACAACCTCCCTGGGCAGCCTGTGCCAGGGCTCTGTCACCCTCACAGAAAAGAAGTCCTTCCTCATACGGAGATGGAACTGCCTGTGTTTCAACTGGTACCCATTTCCCCTTGTCCTGTCACTGGCCACCACTGAGAAGAGCTTGGCCCCTTCCTCTCTACATTCCCCCTTCATGAAGTTATACATGTTAATCAGATCCCCTCTCAGCCTTCTCTTCTCCAGAGAAAACAGGCCCGACTCACTCACTCTGTCCTCGTAGGAGAGATGTTCCATTCCCTTAATCATCTTTGTTGCCCTCCACTGGACTCTCCCTAGAAGCTCCACATCCCTGTTATATCGGGGAGTCAAGAACTGCACCCAATACTCCAGATGCAGCCTTATCAGAGCTGAGGAGAGGGGCAGGATCCCCTCCCTCAACCTATTGGCAAAACTCCTCATGCAGGCCAGGATCTCAGATCGATTCAGAAATTCTGAATCTACTCAAATCCCCTCAGTATATCCTTTTCCGTTTCTGAGAAGTACTCTGGGGTCCCACAATTTCTTCTGAACCTCCTATTTCCTCACCGTTTTCTGGGCTTCCCTCGCATTTGACTTAGCACACTTCAGCACTGAGGCTTTCAGTGCATGAGATAGGGGCTCAGGGAGGTGTGTTTTGGAAATATCTAGAAGCTGCAAGCTTCAGGTTTCACTGAGACTGTGTGTTGTTCTCACAGGAAGCTTCCAAAATCTGTCTGCCTGATGAACATTGTTGAGAAGCAATGGGATTTTCACACAAGAAACTCAGGAACTGTGTGGCAGTGCGATGATGCGCCCTTTTGCCAGCCTTTTGCAATCCATTTTCTCCAGTAGCTGCCAAACATGGAATCCTGAAGAAAAATAATGAGATCTCCCCTTCCCATGGGCTGTCTGGCGCTGATGTTTGAACTAGAATCAAGAGCTGCTAGAAGCCCAGAAAGCCTCACATGAAAATGCAGCCACAGGAAAGCTCAGGAAAATTATCTTGGGTAAAATTAAAATTTGGCCGGTAACTGCAGGGCACAGTCCCAAATTTCCCAGCTTGAAGTAGAACTGAGAAATTGTTCAAGATTGGCTCTTTTTTTCTCCCCCTCCACTCCCACTGAAGAAATGGTGTCTGAGAGGGGGTAGTGGGCAGAGCCCCAGGCCCCACCTGCACGCAGCGCCTGTGGCACTGAAGCTTTGCTGCCATTGAAACAGCAGCCACATCCATGACGGCCTGAGAGCCTCCTGAGGGAGCTACCACATGCGCAGGTGGCCCGGCCTGCACCACTGACCAAGGCCTCGCGAGGCCTTGCGTGGTGGACCCAGCACTGCTGTCCTCCTCCCTTCCCCAGGGCAGGCCGTGCTTGGTCAGGCCATGCTTGGTCAGACCTCAGGACAGGATGAACGGGGCGCATCCCCAAAGCGCATGAATGGGAGCAGCCACGATGGCATCTCCTGGGTCCCTTTGGCCATGCCTGCTTCTTCCTCACTGTTCTTGCAGAGGGCAAAGCCAAAGTTTTGAGCCTGATGTGCCTCAGGCTTCTCCACGTAGAGCCTCCGCAGATCCTCCGGGCTCTCTACAGGCACAGAGAGACAAGCAAGCGCTGGGTAGGGTTGCATCCAGCTTCACAACCATTTTGTATGACAGTTCTCCCTCTTTTTTTTTTTTTTTTTAAAGTAAGCCCTAGTTCTCTTGCACAATTGCACCCAGAGCTGAGGGATGTACCTGTGTCTTTGTGTTCACTTTAACTGTTGAGCGCTCACCTCTGAAGACAGCAAAGGAATGAGTGTCCTCAAATGCTGGTGCTGATGTTTGTGCCCGCTACCATCTCCAAGCTTTTGCAGCCATGCACAGTAAAATTCCAGTGTTAGAGAAAGAAGCCAGCTCCCCAACCACGCAGTCCATGAGGAAAGCCAGAGGAGAGGAGTCACGTGCTCAAAAGAGGGAGGAAACCAAAAAGAGGAACAGTCAGGCTATTTGAGCAAGGCACTCAGCTGAGTTTGCAGCCCTCCCAGCACAGTGAGCGACAGCTCCCATGACAGCTCCTCCATTCCCAGTAGCCTTCCTGGGATCTTCCTCTTTTCTCCTTGCTTTGCCTTTTCTTCTTTTCTCATCTAGTGATAGGGGTATTAAATATTTAAAATCCATGCCCTCCTCAACTATTTATTTTAGCCTCAGTCAACTTTATGYGTTTATCATTAAATAAATCATAGCAGCAAGTACACTTCTTTACAAAATCACATRTAATGAGAAGACCCATCAAATTCCCATAGCTCTTTTGGAGGACGAGAGATTTGTTTCTGAACTGTGTTCCCTCTGAGACCAAAGCTGTTGGAGGAAATTACTTGAAGCCTAGTCATACAACCAGGTCACGTCTAAACCAAGAAATGTGCCATCTTTACAAATGTGTTATTTGTTCCAGTTACAGCAGCTGTGGACCAGCCTTTGCACTGCACAGGTCAATATAGCTAGAATATTCTTAAATGCATTCTAGCATAAGTCTTATATAAAAGTCCTCAAAAATAAATTACTTGAAACACAAAAACCAATATATAACATTTTTAATTCAAATATATGCTGACATAAATATGGACATGCACTAAGATGAACACAATGTCTTGTCACCAATAATACATACCTTYCTCTACCATTACAACGGGAGTAAAGTACATGAATTGAAGCTTGATCCAAAATGTTTGGATGTTTTGATTCAAAATGTGGATTTTCYCCTTCTCTAGAGATTTTGAGATACCAGAAACAATGAAAGGGAAGCAAAAGAGGTTGAACAACTGAGATGTACCCTTGAGACCTACTAATATTTGAAGTTCATTCACATATATTTAATCTCCTGTGCCACAATTTCATAGTTAGCACCATATTGTCCATGCATAGATTTCTTAGCACACAAAACCTTTTATGAAACTAAGGCTTTTATACATATTTTTTTTTTCAGAAAAAAATATTGGCCTGTTAGGAGAAAAAAAGAAAGATTTGGAAAGCTCCTAGTTGCTTACCTTTAAAATTCTCTTCCATTGACTGTGCTTTAATTTTCATCTTCCACAGACATCAAATTTTTGCCACACGAATATTTCTGGAAAGAAAATTGTGTGTTCCCATGCATGACTATTCCCATAAGAAATCACATAATTAGTATGATATGGAACACTGCTAAAGACAGCTTCAAAACACCCAAATACCTGGTGTAGAGATAATTAAATCACACTCCATTTAGCCCAACCTCACATGCTTGCATCAYTAAAACTTGAGAAGTATCATTGAGCTTATGTTGTTGCAAAAGCCTATTAGAGGCTTCCCAGTCTGGGAAGTAGCTGCACCCACAGCAGCCCAGCYATTGATCCATGAATCCCATTTATTTGTGTAGAAGTGGCAAGAGAAAATTAATTATAAACTCTACAGCTAGCCAATAAATCTTAAGTCTAATTTGTTTCTTTTTAGGAAAGATGCCTCATGGAAGCTTCAGGTGGCCTCAAGAACAAATGGTTTTAAAATTTCTAAACTTACTTAATCCAATCTGTCTGCTACCCCTTTGATGTCCCAGTCAGTAGCATGTAGAAATCCCTTCAATCAGTGCAGGAGATCAATGCTATCTGACTCCATTTCTATGGGCAGTCAGCATGCACAGCCTGAATTTCAGCTTTATACTCAGTGAGTTATTCAGAGTCAATTCATAGAAGAATAAAAGGTCAATAGAAATTCATTAAAATATTTTAAAATGAATAAATGCAAAGAATTTATCCTGCTTGAATTTTTTGCAACTATAAGCAAAAACAGAAATCAAAAAACTATTTATGGCAAATATGGAATTTACTGATATTTGTTCATTTACTAAATACTGATAAAGAAAATGTGTGTGTATTTCTCTAAAAAGTAATTACTCATATAATTTAAAGACCTAATTTTCAAAGACAGGTTATTTTACTGATTATCCATACACATGTGGTATATTTAAATTCAGTTTGATTGTCCCTCATTTCATTTACAATATTTGTTTCAAAGTTCACCTGGATCTGAACAAAAGATATACAAGGTGTACAAGCAATAGATTGTACCAACTCCTCCATACATAAACAATTACCATTAAATAGATTTCTCATGCTTTTAAGCATCCTTTGCATATAGGCTTAACAACTAGTGTAACTCTGGAAATAAGAGTGGATTCCATACTTTCCCTTTCAGAATGGAAGATGAGTTCAACATTTAATGTTGAAAGATTTTTTTGCTTAATCTGGATGTGAAGRGTTTTTAATGGCAACATGCTAGTTTTCTGTCAGCTGTGCTTCATTTATATGATTTAAATATCACACTTCTAGCTTCATCTGAGGATTTCAGTCTACTTTGGCTTTCTGTGATAAGGCATATGGTGGTTTCTAGGGGTCCTTGACAACTCAGAATCTTTATCATAGTAGCCCATTTTCAGATGGTTGGCACTCAAAATTGAATTTAGTCAGAAGAAAACAAAAAAGCAAAAAAGAAACCTTTGGTGGTCACTCAGTTTAAATGATCTAAATGACCTACTTTTTTCATACTGCAGTATTTTCATACTGCGATATGAATTATTTCAAGAATTACTTAATGTAATGAGTGTTAAAGCACCTTTCCATTCTCATACTATTTGTATTCCAGCTTCTTAGAAAAAATAACTTTCTGACAGATATAAAATAATTAACCTTTAATAAGATTTTTTTTTTCATGGTCATGATCAGGGGCAGAACTAATCACTTTAATGAGTCTATATATATATTTATGTATATATACTTATAACCCAAGGTGCTAGGGGTAGATTGCTCCCTGCCTCTATAGAAGCTGTAATACATCTTCTATTTCTAGAGAGAATTTTTTAAGAATTTACACCACTTTGAAGAAATTAGAAGCTTTCCAGCTGACACTTTACACTCATCAGAAAATGCCACGGTAGATATAGTCAGCCTGTTTTGCTAATCCAGAGACAAATTGAACAAGGATACAAAAAAGACTCAGGTGAGTTCTAAGGTTGTGCATCAGGGAGAATTCAAAATTAACCTTCAGGTCAAGGCAGGAGAATACACAGGAGGAGAAATGGCTTCCAAATATGGTTCATACTGTGCAGCTTCTCTGTGGCTTCTAAAAAAATTACCCTATCCAGCAACAAATATAGACCCAGGAGAAAAAAAAAAGGACAAGATTGAATGTATTTTGCTTGCTCTCTCCCTGCAGTGCTGCATACCTATTCTTTTTCCTCAGAACTCATAGCTCAAAAGCAATGAGCTGTCTTGTTTTGCTTCTCCAATATCTATATGAGCTATTTGTCACGGAAGGTAATGTCCATGATTTCTGGTTTTATTCAAATTCAGGAGTACTATTTCCCAATTACAAGATTTGCCATAATATCTGAAGGAAAATGCCAAAAAACAAGGAGGATCAACATTTTCACCTTTCTTTCTGTCAAAGATGATAAYTCTTATTTATCGGAGTCCTAGGAAATAACAGAGTTAGGTTAGTTTCTCACTCAGTCTGAGCAATCAGAAGATTCACTGTTAATAATTCTTCGCTCTTCTCTACATTACAAGCAAATTCAGTTCCTTTGTTGGTAAAATGGATTTGAATATAGTGCCTTTATTTTTTTTTTTTTTTTTTTTGCCTCTAGAATGCATTACTTCAGGTGGATATAATGTGGAACCAAAGACTAATCCAAAGCATGTGTTTTGTTGAAATCTGTTCCTTCAAAGGCTGCAAAACAGCATGTTGTCACAGTAGGTTTGAAGGACCATGTGCGTACTGGGTTAGGATCCATGAAATTGGATACCAAGGTCTCTGTGGTGGCATGCTTTTAATCAGGACAAGCTGCCCTGAAGCACTTTTTCTTGTKTTTCAGTATCCCACTTCCACAGGGAGCTGAAATCTAGAGTGCAAACTTTCAAAGGCATTCATACTTCYGGCTCCCACTACAGCAGACAGATGCAACACTACAAATGTGCTCTTGAACAAGTCAGGTCACCCAAGCCAGGGGGAGAAGACTGAGAAACGGAGTAATCAAATATGAGACTGTGGTACACAAAGAATAAATTTACTAATTCAACATTTTTAAAAATAGTCTTCAGAGCTTTCTGTCTGGGAAAAAAAAATCCCAGACTTTTGGCTTTCATGAGAGAGTGAGGAATGAGAAGCAACTAGTTATTTTTGCTTTCTTTGCCATCTCCATTCCTGAGAGGAAAGCCTGAGGGAAAGGAGGCTAGCATGAAAGGTGCTAGCTGTCCCTGTCTGAACATGGGGGAGGCAGCTGCTGGGCTACATTTGCTTCCACTGTCAGGCCACTGTTCTGATCCAAAAATCTATTTAAACTTGGTCTTCAGGAGCAGGCAAATCTCCCCATCCTGGAATACCGTGKTTTTTTTTTCATGTAATAGTAACATTTCATGTAACATTTCCCAATTGCATTCTTTTCTCATTATTACCTTATCATTATTACTTTTGTTTGTTTGTTTTTGTAAACCAAAATTGGAAAACTAATATAAAATTGAAGGTATGACTTCATGTCTTAATTAGGTATTCATAGAAGGGTAGCATAACCTCTTTATTCCACTTGCTGTAAGCCTCTGCAGTTTGGGCTACACAGTAGAAACTCTCTAGAGATCTCTAGAGCAGAAATCTCTAAAGTAATGAAATCTGTTAACCTGCAGTTTAACTAGAAAGAGGAAGCTGTGTGTAAGTAATGAAATGTTACATCAAAACAATTACACTTCTTCATTTCTATTTCCTCCCTTTCTCATACCATCTCTGGAATGACCACTCCATTTCTAAAAGTTAGTAGACATCTGGAGCCTCTACAAATTGCTTTCAGCTCTTAACTGTCTCAAGAAATTATATCTTTCAACTGATACTACTCGTATAGCTACCTTTTGTTGCACATTTACATGGCACATCCTGAATCAAATAGATTTTGAGCTCCTCTCTTTTACTCAGCACTTCCAGTACATCTCTATTTGCAGTCTTTCTTTCTTGCAAATTTGTAAGTTCTTCTTGTCTCATAACTCCCAATTCATGTGATCTGATCTCATCATCCTTTCTCTCTAATTTTATTCTGGTTTTACATTCTTCTCTCCATAASCTCTTCCCTCATTATTTTTTCTCCACAGAAGTACTGTTGAGCACTGCCAACTTAAAATTATTTTCCGGCCTTCCAGCTGGACACTTTACCTTTTCTTGCTCTCATTGTTCTCCTGAAATTTCTCCTCCTTTTATTTTAATTTTGATCTCACCTACTTGTCTCCATGGATGCATGTCCCCAATATCATTTCCTTTACATTTCTTCTTAATGCTTCTGAGTTTTTACCTTCATGCAGTACAAAAATGTCTTATTTTCTTCCATCTTTAAAAAAAAAAAAAAAGCCTTTGATTCCACCAATTCCACTCACATTATTCCCATTGCTGTCCATCAACAGATAGAGATGGCTCTTATCCAAGTTATCAGCTTCTACATTCTCAAGTACTAGCTCTTTCTCAACAAATTCAGTCCCAATTTCCTCATCCTTCTACAAAAATTCTTTTACTAACTCTTGGTTTTGACCACATCATTCTCCTGTCTTCATTTGTCCATTAATAGCTGGTCTATCTTATTAAATGTGAATAAAAATAAACAGAATGCACCTCCTTGCAGATTGCCCCTATCCCATGTGTCATTGCTAATGTACATAGCAATGCTATTACATTGCTAATGTAATAATGGAAATAAGCTACCTCCAAAATGATGAGATGTGGATGTCTCTTGTTGGGAACTTCAAATCGGAAATCCAGAACAGGTAGTTTCTCTTCAAGTTACAAGCCTCACACAGAAGTTTCTGTTCATTCATTCTGGGCAAATTTGCTTTCTCAGGGCAGGCAAGGCCTGAAGATTAAATAAAACCTTGCTGATGCCCCTACTTAAACTGAATAACACTTTATGTCGTGACTCAGTTTTTTGGGTTATCGATCTGTGCTTATGATATCCTAATGTGCTTATGATATCCTTAGTTCAAAGAAGAGCATGCTACAAGTTGCATATGTTGAAGGGATGTATTCAAAGGGCAAAGTAAAAGAATAAGAAAAAAAGGCAAAATTAAAGGCAATAAATCAAATAAAAGTAAAGACAGATGCTAGGAGAAGTTGGTGAAGAACGGGTCTACTCACAGTTGGTAGCTTCATTGGACTGAAAATTGCTAATCTATTGTTATGGGGTTTAGAAAATAGTTTGAAGCAAACAAAAAGTAGTTGTGTGAATTTAAAACAAACTCCCCTATTTAATATTCTACTAATAAATACATTTCTACCATTTTAATCATCTCAGTAACATAGCTACATGCTAACATAGCTGTGCACTTTCCTAAGAAATTCAATGTCATTATAAGGATTTGATTTGCRTATTTCTAAATAATTGGCTTACAGTCTGAAGTGTGTTGTTAAAATGACTCATCCACTGTAGTGGCATAGGCTGATTAGGTCTACAGAATAAATGGCTACTCTGAGATCAGGCCTTGGAAGGTCCGAGTTCCCTGCAGAAGGGAGGTGATACACATCTGACATGTGCATGATGTAGATTAAGGGGATGCAGTAGCATTAYAGGTGCTGTCTGGCTGTTGTCCTCAGCCATGGTTATGCCAAGTGTGAAAGTTTCTTCTTGAGTTGGAAGATGTTGAGATGTCTAATTCTAACTAAAAGTGCTATCTGGAAAGAGATAAGGGARGCAGGAAGCTAGAATTTCCCTAGGATCATATATCTAGTTATAAAGAAGAGAATTTGGGGAAACTGGATATCCATCTAGAAAAAAAAATGGTGAAAAGAGTCAGGATGTCTGAGAGAACATAAAAGTAATGCTGATTATGTCCAAATGACAGATGCTGCTTGCATCTGCCAATCCATCCTGTCCCTTGGCTGCAGCTGTGACCTGCCCCTTTCCTTTTGATCATTTCTTAGAAGCAATAAACAGTATAAGAGTAGTGCCAGTTCTTAGGAATATATTATATATATTGGACTTACTTCCAGGGTTTTTATTTTTTAAAAAGAGCTCTAGATTGTCAGGACTAAGAACCACAGCCATCTGTATTTCACAGTGATCAAGACTGCCAGGGTACAGTGCATTTGGGGGGAAAGGAGCTCTGAGCTGCAGCAAGTGCAGTTAAGACGAAGGCACAGAGCCCGTGAGGGGCATCAGCGAGGACCTCCAGTGACACACGTCGACAGGGGACAACGCAAGACCCCTGTCTCTTTGCTATATGGACAAGTCAGTAGCACAGTATCAAAAAACTGGCAGTGGCCTGTGAACGTTGAGGGGATAGCTGCTGTGCTGCCTGAATAAGGAGCCTTTGGTTATTTTTCTCAAGTAGTTAGATGTTAGGGACACATAGGGATTTATATGTTTCTTGGCTGTGAATCAGCAAAAGTTTATCTTACTGAAGCAAAATGAGACCTAACCTGCCCTCCACCAGCTCCTGATTCACTTTTATCTCCCGAAGATGGATGTGAAAGTTGTGGCCACTTTTGAAATGATACATCAGTTAGCCTGATGCTAAACACTTAACCCTGACTTGTGATTGCCTAAGCCCTTTCAGGGGCGGTCATCAGCCTTTGTCAAGTTGATTTTTGATAAATGTTTTTTGAGACTAATCTACTCCCATTTGCTAGCTTCTGCTTTTTTTTTTTTTTTTTTTTTTTTAATAGATGCTGGACACATAAAATCAAATTTCTGCATTTTTAGTGTGACGTTATCAATAGAAAAAATGCCTGTCCTGGAGGCATACCTCTTTAGTCAGGTCCTGTGCTTCTGAAGCATCACTTCAGCCAACTCTTGCTAAATAGGTCAACAGCACCTTAAGATTAATTTGTTTAAAGTGCTGAAACTCACAACCTATAACCTCTGTTTCTTAAAACTTGTGATTCAACTGTTACTAAGCCTCTGACATGTTTAACATGTTTCTTTTCTTTGATAAATCACATTCATTACTAAATGCTCTGGAGGTTGCCTCCTCTATTGGAAGGCCTGCAGGTATTGTTTGAGTGATCACTGGTTTTTGCAGTTATACTCCTGTGCTCTGATCCTAACAGGAATCACTTGTAGGCAATGGAGTTAGTTTGTAAAGATGAAAACTGAAGATCTGAATCTATTAAAACACCCGAAGCTTCATGTAACTGGACTGTCAGACGGAGCTCCAGCTCCTGACTGGAGCTTCTGACATAAAAGAGAGTGGCAGTCAGTGGCGCAGAGTCCAGTTGGAGACCTGTAGTTAGCGGTGTCCCCCAAGGGTCGGTCCTCAATCTGGTCCTGTTCAACTTATTCATTAACGACCTGGATGAAGGGCTGGAGTGCTCCCTCAGCAAGTTTGCTGACGATACCAAACTGGGAGGAGTAGCTGATAGCCCTGA
>NW_020455743.1:1310788-1340529 GCF_003342845.1 Nothoprocta perdicaria
GTGTCGTGGTGGATGACAAGATGACCATGAGGCAGCAGTGTGCCCTGGTGGCCAAGAAGGCTGACAGGATCCTGGGATGCATTAAGAAGAGCATCTCCAGCAGGTCAAGGGAGGTGATCGTCCCCCTCTACACAGCCCTGGTGAGGCCACATCTGAAGACTGTGTCCAGTTCTGGGCTCCCCAGTACAAGAGGGATGTGGAGCTGCTGGAGAGAGTCCAGCGCAGGGCTACCAGGATGATCAGGGGCCTGGAACATTTGCCCTATGAGAAAAGGCTGAGGGAGCTGGGCCTGTTCAGCCTGGAGAAGAGGAGGCTGAGGGGGGACCTGATCAGCGTGTATAAATACCTCAAGGGAGGGAGACAGTGAGGAGGAGGGGCCGGCCTCTTTTCAGTGGTGGACAGGGATAGGACTAGAGGAAATGGCCACAAACTGAAACATCAAAAGTTCCACAGGAACTTAAGAAAACACTTSTTAACAGTGAGAGTGACAGAGTCCTGGAACAGGCTGCCTAGAGAGGTTGTGGAGTCTCCTTCTTTGGAGATCTTTAAAACCCGCTTGGACGCAACCCTGTGCCCCGTGCTCTRGGTGACCCTGCATGTGCAGGGGGGGTTGGACTAGATGACCTCTGAGGTCCCTTCCAACCCTAAACATTCTATGATTCTATGAAAAGAGTGCCCGAGGACCAGCTGCCACACAGCCACATGATGTGACTAATGCCTTTTCTGTTCCCATTCTTGGCTTTCTGAGAAATCAGCTTTATTCCCCTTGGGGGACTCCCACCACCCCCACAGCCCCTCCAGAGCCCACGGTCCACGTGTGGCCATGGGGCWGTATGAGCCCCGAGGCTCTGCTCCTTGCTCTATGGCTCTTGGGCTGCAGCTCCCAGAACAATCCTGCTCAGCTGCCCTCCCTTAAAGTTTCTTCACCACAAGATTGTGAAACCTGTTTYCCCAGCTGCCCGCAGGATGCAGGGATATTTCACAAGGCAGGGTCTGCAAGGTTCCCATCAGCTTCCGGTGCTGAGCGGGACGTGGACGTGGTGCTGAGGCCACGATCCATCTGCATCCATCTGCAGGGCATTCTTGGGATGCCTGGTGTCCTTCTCTGTGGATTCCAGGTGCACTAACGTCTGGCTYTGTGGTTGCACTAAAGGGAAGCAGATAAGCAGAGAGTATCGTGCAGGTCAGTCAAGTCCCCAAACGGRAGGCAAGAGAAGAGTGGGAACCGTGGGGGACACCAGGGAGTTTTGAACTGGCAAAAGGAGCATGCGAAGACAAGCCTTTTGGAAAGACAAAACCTCCTGCTGAGAGAAAGGGAGCCTACAGTTCAATAGAAATTAGACATTCAAAACAGGGCACTGCTCTTTCCCTTGGATGAGGGATTTCCATTTCGGACAGGGCAGTTTATCCACCACAGAGCTTAACAGAGGGCCCCCAAAGGGTGACAGCAGCCCAGGGCTGAGCGTCGCAAACAGGACGCTTATCCTTTGGCCCTTAGAAAGCGGCTGGATATTCTGAAAAGTCACCCTGGCCCTGTGAGAGTGCCAGGGAGAGGCAAGCAGTGCTCCTCATAGAGCAGTGCAAAAGCAGAAGTAGCRCTAGCACGTGCAGAATGCATCTGCTCCAGCTTGAAATCCTCTTGCTTCACTTGTCATTTATTTTTAGGTATCCATTCTAAGCTGTAGAAGAGTCCATAAAGAGTTCCCAGAAAGTGCTTCTTTTTGTTCAGCATAAACACAGCCCCGAGGCAGTTTCTGGACAGAGGTATTTGCCATGGTCCCACTGAGCAGAGGCCAACTATATATGATTATATTTGTATAATTAGCATAGCTGGAGAAACTGCTGCTTCTTCTCAGCAYTATTCTTAACTGCTGTATCAGTCAGTCAGACAGTTTGCTTCTCTGATGATGGGGATGCCAAGAAGGTGCAGATCAGCTGTCACAGGGRCATAGTCCCCTTTCCAAATACGTAACAGGACACAATTAGGTTTTGTGGAAAGTTATTAACTTCATCAATTAGCAAAAGTGCAACAGGCCTTTCAGATCTATACACTGTATTAAAACTTCTAATCAGTTCAAAATTAGAACTGAGTGACCTCCATGAATCAGTAATTAACCCTCCCTAATCTGCGGGAGCAACACACACATCACCCCTCCACACTAGTAATAGAGCCATTCTATGTTATTGCAATAAATAGGGTAAAAACACGTACTCCCTTATTCCCCAAGCCATTTATCCTAGCAACAGGTTACATCCTCTGAAGGTCCTGGGAGAAATCYGGAGGAGTTTGAGAGGAGGGTGAGTCCTCAGTAATTCTCCTTTACTCCAAGCCTTTAAAGGACCAAACTGAATCTTCGGGTGCTCCCACCCAACCGCTCACATGGGGAGGCTCCAGGCCCACAGCAGGTGTCTTAGGATGAAACCCCAACAATGCCCTAGCTCTACTCAGAGCTTCATACTCATCCACTTCRCCCCTGATGCTTAGTGTTTTATGTTCATCTAGACACAGCAATCGGAGCACAAAATTTACACTTCCACATCCAGCATGTAACTTAGCGTGCACTTTTTATCCTTCCCCGTCAGTGCTTGCTAAGCAGAAGAAATAATCAAAAGAACTAAGATGTTAAATCCAAAGGCAGCAGCTATAGGTTACTCTGCTTGCAACAAATCCTTGACAAACTCCTTCTCCCTCACCTTTCTGCATCTAAAGGATGATGCTCTTCACACTAACACATCCCCTTTCTGGAAGTTCACAGTGTCACTGCCATGCTCACATCCTTAAGATGCATGACCTTAAGATCACAGTTACTTTGTACATAAATAGTAAAACTCCTAGATACTATAATCATGCAACCAGCAATGAATGATAGATTCCACAAAAAAAAAAAAAAAAAAAAAAAAAAAAAAAAAAAAAAAAAAAAAAAAAAAAAAAAAAAAAAAAAAAAAAAAAAACTCCTAAGGAACTTCCCAGAATGTGCCAAAGGTGGTTATAAACTGAAGTTCTGCATTTCTTGACAGCTGGCCAAAATAACACCTGATGAACCAGTTATTGCAATTTCTTGATTGACTGATTGATTGCAATTTTATTTGCCTTCATGAACTACCTTAGTCATATTAAAATAGYCTCATTATTTGGAAGCATTGTGAGACTAGGATTCAGGCTCTTCTTTTTTTAAAAAAAACACTGCCCCTAAATCCATTAGTATTTTGATAACTTTATGTAAAAAATTTATGATCCACGCAGAAAGAAAAATAAGGGTAATTAAACAGAGCTACTGAAAATGAGAAGTCTCTCTCTTTAAATGTTTGACCCCAAGGCAAAAGAGGAGGGAGGATGGAGAGAGATAATAATCTCTTTAGATAAGAGYCTGACTCATCTTAATAGCAGCCTCCTTGCTCTCCAGCACTCTTAGCCAGGAAGCAGCCGCACCTGGAGAGGCACCTGCACAGAGGAGGATTAGTTTGCAAGGGAGAAAGGCCAGAGCTATAAATGAGCTGTCAGCTGAGGGCAGGAGAAAGTAAGAAATGTTTGCCTACTTATGTAGAAATCTTAAGAAACTGAAAATTAGGTGGTGCTGCTGATGCAGGGAGTGGGATGGTAATTTTTTTTTTTTTTTTTGGGGGGGGGGTGGGCTAAGGTGAAATAAAAATGTATGTTTAGGTAAGGGAAAAGAAACCACTTGTGTTTAGTATGAGGTGGCTGTGTGCTCCTTCTCTAGGATAAATCAGCTCCTGCAGTAATTATGGCCCTTCCCAGAATAACATTTTGCCTAGTGATATGCAATAAGGCATTTACATGGCTGTTGTGTTAGATGATTTGCTTGGGAGGAGGCTATATAAAAATAACATGATTTGTAATTGATAAGTTTTAAGTATCAAATTTTCCCTCTAGAAGAACAAGTTGTGCTATCTTAAAGATCTCCCTTTCTGCTCTGCTGCTTTGTTATAACAGCACTTTCYTTTCAATACTGAGTCCCAAGTCCCTCTCATAGCACTCTGACACCTTAGTTCTAGGTGAGCTCGGTAGCTGCAACTGTATTTTTACTTTGGACTGAGTAAGTTTCTTAATCATTATTCACTGGATGCTGTTCCTATTTCCTAAAACTGTTTGCAAAATTAAGCCTATGACAAACTAATATATTTCCTCTAATTATTAACTGTAGTCAAAAAATCTGAAAATCTGGTCCTCAGATGATAAAGCCACTGCTTGGTTCACCAGGTATGTGGTGCACAGAGGGTGTGGTGCAATCATCAGGGTTGAKTTTTTTGCAGGAAACTGTCACATTGTCTGATAAAGATGCAAGATTTTTCAACAAGGGTATTTATTTTTGGAAATCTCTTCTAGCTAACTTAAAGTTAGTCACATGAATGTCAGAAGGGAATGAAAAAAATCCTTTTTAAAACTGAACATGTATATGTAGGAGGAAAAAAATACAATATTTACTTATTTTTGCTTTGTGTGCTTTTCTATTGGGAAATTTCAAAGATTATAAGATACTTCTAGTGATTTTTTAAGAATGATTTGCATAACTGTTTATACATTGCTATTAACATTTGTTTCTCTTTAAATTTCTCCTATTAAAAAAAAAACCATTTTTTATTTGTAGATTGAACTTCATCAAAGTCAAGAAATGTTGGGCGGAAATTCATTCTCAAAATGCTGAATAATATATTAGAGTAGGTTGCTATGGCAACAGATGTACAATGTCTGAATTCACACATGAAGGCTTTTTYGGGATACTTTTTCATTACACAAGCAGAAAACTATACTGAGCTATTTCTGTAATTTCTGGAAAGACAGCTCCAACAAAATAAACTATCACATTTACCATTTTACACTTATTTGAAAAATATAATATTAAAAATATGCCATATATATATACACACAAAAAAAATATGCCTTTATACATTTAAAAGAAAAAAGAACTCTGAATCACTAAATTGAAAACATCTGACCTATTATAAATTACTATTTGCACTATACTGATACTTAGCAACTCAACTGATTAGCATTGATGGTATATTTTTATATATCATACAGATTTAAAGTAGGTGCTCATCCTTGAATACAATACATTGCTTGTTTTTTGTTGTTGTTGTTATTGTTTTTGCTTGTTTTTTAGGGTCTTTGTCTGGGTTTTTGTTTGTTTGCTTTAGAGTTTTGCAAAATTTTCCTGTAAAGGACCTTGTTAGTAAAATGCATCAGATTATTTTGAAATGATATGACTACGCTCATAGTGAGAAAAGGTGTTATCTACAGACAGTAAAATTAGAAAGTGGTAACAGGCTCAAACAAGTGTGTTACTAATTATGAGCATGCACCTCTTGACCTCTCTCGAGTGGTTCATTTCAATTTTCCTTCAGCATGTGGAGGAGTGAATTTATTCACTGTAAAAGCGCCTAGAGTTTTTGATTTGGAATTCTCTTAACAAAAATCAACTCTTTTTCTGCTGTTTTCTTCTATTATTTCTTCTATTATCGCTACATCTATGCTCTATTGGAAGGCCTAAAACAGACTATTAATTTTGTCACTTATGAAATATTCCCTTTATAGCATGAAGATTAGGATCCTGTGTTCTTCAAGTTTGTCTTGCTTTTGACTTGTGCTCCAAAGTTGCAGGCCTGTATATAACTGTATGGCAAACGAGGGGCCTATGTGTGATTACAGGCTGTGAGCATCCTTGGTTAAAGTTCTGCTCAGTGCACATGCACAGATGCACGTGCACGCTGCTACTGATGAACTCTCTTGGGGAACCAAAGAAACTTTGCTTGGGTCATAGAAAGGGTTGATAGTTTTTAAACAGGAAGATACCAATAGAATTTCTAGTTATTGCAGAGTAAACTGTAAAGTGGTTTTTCACCTGTTATCCTTAAAAGTAGGTTTAAAAACATCCTCAGGGATGTCATAAGTAGCACTGGTTTTAGAGACGGGAAAATGGACCTTTTCTGCTCCTGCAGTTCTATCGCTACCCTGACTGTTTGCACAGATGTTAGTCTTTAGTTCATGCTGATCCACAGGCTGCATGGCCCATTCCTGAGAGAGGAGAAAAGCTAAAATGAGATGGGTAGCGGTTAGGGGAGACAATAATACCTGAACTCCTGGAAGAGTGTCATATGCTTTTGGTCTGTTTTCTACCAAACTTTTTGAAGTTTGATGCTCACTGAAAAAAGCTTTTGGGATTTTTTTTTAATTGTAAATCTGGTCCATGGTCTATGGGCTGCACAGTACAGATATTAAAAAAGTAATGATATTTACTGGAAGGCTTAATTTAAGTGATAGCCTGAAAATGTATTTTTACAAAGCAGCAAGATGTCTTAAAAGAAAAATCTGAATACTGACTTTGCAGAACATACAGCTTTCTAACTACAGATATGTGAATGTTATGCATTAGTGTTGCTATACAGAGAAATATGCAGACTGGGTGTGCTAATTTCCGAGGATATTTTTTCGCTGGCTATTTGTAAGAAACGGCTGATGACAATGTCTTTGGCCTTGGTGGTCTCCATATTCCTCTCTCGTGATATCTGCATGCTGATTTGATCCACGTTGGTCATGATGAGCTCGGAGGCCAGGATCCGAGTGGGGGAGGCCCTGCTCGCCGTGCTGTCCATGATGTACTGCTTGTACAGCTCCAGCAGCTTCTGCTCCAGGTAGTCGTTCAGGGCCGAGTCGGAGAGGGGCTGGTGGTGCGGCACCAGGCTGGCCACTCGCCAGCACGCCGAGTAGCCCTGTGTTGGTTTGCGGCTCGCGTCGCTGGGGGGAGTCCTCACCGACTCCAGCGGCGGCGGGATCTCTGAGGACTCCAGGAAAGGGCCTATCCCGCTGTCGCAGGTAAAATCCGTTGCCACGGAGCTGATGGGCACTACGTAGTCCCCCGCGATGTGCAAATCATTGTAGTTCTTACAGATGCTTTTACAGGAAGGTGGAACCAGGTACGTGTCTTTTCTTGTCAGTCCTTCACAGGCATCCGCAGCTGGAAGTGTCCGGCCCTCCATCGCTGGGTGCTGGGTGGGCCGTGGCAGATCATCCTTCTGCTTACCGGTGTGTTTGCTGTTTTTATAGCGGACCGAGGAAACACACTTGCCAGCAGATCTGCGTCTCTGAGAGAGGTTTTTCCCTTGTGTTTCATCCGTGGAAGAACACTTGCCACTCATGGACCTCATCTCACACGCCACCTCCTCTGCTGCTGCCTCTCTGTAGAGCTCAGAGCTGAAGCGATCCTCACAGAGGTAAGCGATCCGGTAAAGGTAGCCTTCCGACAGCATCCTTGGAGGGAAGGAAGGACAAGTAAAGAACCAAATCAAGTAGTTACCACTGGGATTCAATCAACAGACAAAAATGACAAGAAACCATTAGTTACTAGGTGCAGAGAGGTGTTTCTGATTCAGATATTAACATGAGTCTCTCTGACCTAGATGACTCAAGTGAATGAGTGGGGTCATCAACTAGTCTCCTTGTGCTGTTAGTAGCACCCAAGTATTTTAAACATGGCACATTTATGCTGCACACAGCATAGCTGATGGCTAGCGCTGGGAAGTGGTATGCCATTGGTATACCACCAAATGGTACTTGGTATAATGACTTACATTTAAATACTTATAGCTTTTCATTTAACATTATTGAGGCCACTCTTTCTTTTCTCTTTTTATTTTTTCCTGTATACTTCAGAGCCCCTTTCACTGTGTAATTTTTCACTTGCTTCTGAACTATGTTGATTTGACACACACATTAAGAGTATTACCTAACCCGAATGTCAGATTATTAAATTGCTATACATTTTTCATGCTTAGCAGAGTGAAATTGTCTCTAACTTTGAAACATAATAGGTGTAATGGCCACATTTAAGGTTATTGCCCTATCTACCCTTAAAGCTTGGAGGAAATTTGGAGGAATGACTCATATGGCCCACTTTAAACACCTTTATCAGAATGAAACAAGTTGTGCCCTAGATATGCTTATCTCTCTTTGCAGTTACTATAAAGGGACATTTAAACCAACTACCCCGGACGTAGAAATCTGCAGCATACTTCTGATGAGACRCATTCCAGTGCAATGTGTTCCCATAGGAAGACACTCAACTACTCCAGCCCCTTAGCTTTTGGTTCAGGCAAGAGTATCTTGGTTTAGTCATGAGTACCACCAGCTTGGAAATCAGTTTCCTACCAAGACACAGTCAGGCCCCAGCAGTCACTGTCTCTCCAGCCTCTGAGCAGGCAGCTCAGTGTCAAAAGCTGTTCAGACATGTTAGTGCTGAAAGATGGGACTTAAAGGCAAGGACATGCATTCACCTACATACTAGCAAATGCCCTACCCAGGCTCTAGGAGTTCTGCTACCGCATAGCTGTTCTTAATTCCACCTGGGTTTTTGTTTCGTTTTTATTTTTTAAAAGAAAATGGCAAGGGGAGGGCGGGGAGAACCCCAAGAAAAATATCATAAGGAAATTTTGTGTGATCCAGCCAAGAGAAAGTACTTACAATGTTTTGAACTTCTCTTTCTGTAATATTTCTGTGTTATGTGATGAGGAAATAGTCTGTTTTAAGTGTGAGTAATCTTCTTCATTTACCTGTTAATCTAATTATATACTGTTAATCCTTATGGATTTTATCTGTACAGATATGGACATGCCCCAGTTACTTGTCAGTTTGCTTAACTATTTCAAAACACCAGCTGCAAAGGAGCACCGGAGTTGGAAGGTATTTGCACAAGCTGTGAGAGAGAAGGTGGCATCTCTGGCACATCTCATACCAACCATGGCACATTTTTTGCTCTTTTACAAAAGCAAAAAGATTTTCAATTCTCCATAAGGCGTTTCATGTACTACAGTTACTACTGCAAAATACCACACTATGATAAATGTTGGCTAAATTCTGTCTTGTTGTGGATATAAACTTTATCTGGAAGTTGGGAACAAGAAGAGAGCACTTTTCCTCAGGTGAAAAAACTAAGTTATAAAGGAGGATCCATGAGAAAATGATTTCAGAAGGAAGTATTCATGAAAATTAAATGTGTCCAGACACTCTCTTTAGAGAACCTGGTTCCTCTTCACTGCTGCAAGTAGCATGGGATTTACCGTAGATTGTTATAACCCTGGTAAAAGGATATGGGGTTGGATGGATGGGCTGAGACCTATGAAGGCATAAGAGTGTAAATTGGTTTCCATTAGGCCAAAATTAGTGATATATAATTACCTATATGAGAAGCAAATGTTTGGGTCTTGGCATTTCTTGAAGCATTCTGCTTCCTATTTGTGTTAGGTTTTAGGCATGATTAAGGTACGGCGACAGAAATCTTGCTCTGATTAGAAACTAATCTCCTTTCTTTTCTCCTCCCTTTTTCTCTTTTTGCTGTGCAAAAGACATTCCCTTCCCCTCCCCCCTGCATCTGTAGCTCAGATGGCTTTACTCCGTTACCAATAATTTATACAAGCATCCTTCTGGAATAGTTATACGCTTATTCCTATGCTTATTTTTAATGCTGATTCTGAGAAATGAAGGGAAACATAACACAGGTATTCACTTTTTAACCAATGTTACAAAAAGGCATTTGTGTTCAGGTAGCATGTGATTTTTTTTTTTTTGCTACCCAGATGCATCTTGTTTCTTGTCATAAGGTGATACATTAGGGAAATGAAACTCTTGGTTTCATTTCTTCACGAAGCATTCTGCAGTACTTATTTTCAGAGTTTAGAGCATGCAGTCTGAGGCAGCAGTAGAAACAAAAGAACTGGGAAATTCAAAAAGCTCAGGCTCACATCACACCCAAAACCCATCTCTTTGGTTGAATAAGTTACTAGTTTCTCTTTTAAAGTTGGCAGGGACCTTAGCTCTAATCTGATAATATTCTCAGCTCTGTAAGGAATTAAATTGGAATTCTGAATAGAGCCAGAATGCAGAAGAGAGGTGCCTTTGTCTTCTATGGGCCTCACACTTATAATACACAGCCATGTAGAGGAAAGCTGTTACTGCCTCTCTTCCAATGGCTGTTCACACAATTGGGTCAGCCTTAAATTTTGCATTTTACATGTGATAAGGGTGACTATTTTCCCTCGTTCTTTCTCATGTCCCATCTCTTCTTAGTCCCTTCCATTGTGTGTATATATAGATACAGATACACAATATTCCAGACAATAGATAGGGCCTTTCAATATTTTGGATCTTAAACACCTTAAGCTCAATTATAGTTGCTTTCCTTTTCCTGAAAAAGGTCACATAACCCCATTGCACACAGGCAAACAATCTGGTCTACAATTTTCATGTGATGCATTTTGCATGTGAGGTGAAAATGGGGATTTTTCTTTAGATGGCTACTGCCTTGGTGGGTTACACACCATACAAATATATTGAAGGCAGAAGATTTTTATTACTCGATCTTTACTATCTTACACAATCTTCAGCACTTTGTGATCTTAAAAACATCCTTTACTTCTCTGAAAAAAGCTCCCAAATGAAAAGCTCCCAAAAGAGGTCCCTTTGGATGGAGTATGGCTTTAGGCTCCTAAGTTAAGTTCTCAATGGCATTGAAAGTGTCCCATTGGTAGCCAGACTTCAAATGATACTGCAGGTTATAGCTTAAGTTTTTGGTTACTTAGTAGATGGACCTCAGATGGTAAAGTCTCTCTGTCTTGAGGATGGATTTTTGTTGTATTTTTCCCATTTTCACACATAAAGTCCTTCAGTTTGTTTTGGGACCCATCTCTGTTCAGGTCATGGGTGGATGAGTTTCCCTGGCAAGCAGGGCAGCTGGAGCATTGAGCCCACACACACTGCAGAGCTGTTCTCTACTTTCCACCAGCTTTGGAACAAAACAGCCCTCAGGCTGCCCCATGAGGGGGCAAATCCTCAGTAAAGAAGAAAGTATAATGAAATATGCAAATGGATGAATCTGGTCTTTCCTTAATGCTGGAAATCTACTAATTTTAAGTCTTAACCACATTAGGCAAGATTGCTCTTGAAGGCAGGAGTTAGCCCACTTTGTCCTCAGCAGAAGACCCCCTGAAGTCAGGCTTCCGCACAAGCATCCCTGCTCTACCTGCTGCATGTTTATCCTCCTTCCCTACTGCCACTATGGAAAATCTGGAATCACTGGTATCCCTGGGACACGTTGTGGTCTTTTATAGCAGCAGCAGTTGTGAGCTTTACCTGCCCACTCCACTGCTTGCCTTTAACTCAGGCCCTGCCATCCTTCCACAGAAGAAAATACAAACTGAGCTCCTCTTCTTGGTTCCCATATCAACAGCTCAAAAGACACAGGGTAGTTAAGAGCGGCACTACCACGAGGGAAGTTGGGGCTGTTTTAGGGGAAACAAATAGAAAAGGGCTGGGAGTGTGATAATCCTGTGTTTCCGGACAGGGTAGGCCGAAGGAAGCAATAGAGGGAAGAGATCTCCTCCTCCACCAAGATCACAGATAAATGATAATGTGTATTGTAATATTGAATGTTCTTGTTAGCGTCTACCCATTTTTAACCATGCTAAACCGATGGCAGTGATCTCTGGGAGCAGGTGATTCTTTTCATTAAAAAATGTGGTTTGGAATGTGGATGTATCCTTTAATAAGTGGAGTTTCTAGGGACAAACTTCCATRAAAATACAATGAAATCTGTATAAATATAGCTCATCAAGCTCTTAAATAATTTCTCATCCTATTTTATCAGTTGGGTATGAGTCTCTCATTTGTATCTGATTTGTCATTTCCACACTTTCCTTAATCAGCTATACCCATACAAAGTTGTTTTAAGGCCCATTATTCTGATCTGATAGCATTTTACATTTAACACATGCAATTGTAAGCAACAACATGAAACATGAGAAAAAAATATTGGTTTCCATGTGGTAAGAATAAGCTGATTACATGATACTTCTGCACTTCACCTCTTTCTGGGATAGAAATCATCTCATGTTTCTGGATTTCTGAGTATATTTTGAGTTTTCAGTTGTTATGACTGAAATATTTCAATTGAAACAAATTGTATCTGAACAGACAAAGTAAAAGGAAAAAATGCCTATGCACTGTTACAGATGAGAGCATACTTTTCAGAAGTGAAAAGAATAAATGGTAGAGCACAAAAGACAAAAAAGTCTGAAGGGGTTTCCCAGAAGGAAGGTGCTCTAAGTAGCACTGAAATATTAAAGTTACATCTTTTTGGCAAGGGGGAAAAGGAGGATGTTGACAGGGGGCTGTGCATTGGGGGGGGGGGGTGCGCACCAACAATTTGCTGTGAAAATACAATAACATTTCCTTGTTTCTATTTCTTGCCACCATCTTTTATCCAGAAAAGTCTCCTATTTATTATGCACACAAAAGTCAATAATCATGATAAATAACAATAATCATGATAAAAGCAATATAACTGGTAAGACTCCTCTTAAAGTGTTCCAAAACAGACATTATTTAGCATGAGTTTCTGAAAGTCTTTAAAGTATTTTAGAAAATCAGGTTTTGTGGAGGTTTTTTGTTGGGTTTTTTTTTTTTTTTTTTTTTTTTTTTTTTTTTTTTTTTTTTTTTTTTTTTTTTTTAGAGCTTTATTTAGACCATGATTTGCTAGACTTGGTCTGTAAGACAGAAGATAGTCTTTTCATCATGCTTTTTCCTTTTCATTACTTCAGTAGAAACTGCATGAGGACAGAGCCTGAATACACTGCATTCAAGACAGCAAGATGTTTGCACAAACATACACCGCATTCAAGATGGTCAGAAAAAGTCAGAAAAAAAAGCTTCCTTTTACTAGCCACAAGCTGTGGTCCCAAGCAACAGACCATGCCATACTGATAAGCAAGAGCAACGCTTTCATACGTTTATATAGTAGAAGATATATTTTAAGTTCTTACCTCCGGAGATACAGCAGTTGACCATGTACAGAAAATCTCTCTTCCAAATAACTTAAGGCTTCCTGTAAGTCTGTCCTACCCCCAAAACGTGATGTTCTGTTTTTATTGCTATTTTTAAATATACTTCTAAAATTATACGTGTTTGATTTCTGGAGTAGAAGTATAGAAAGAAAGTCTCTTAAGAGAAGAGGGTTTTTATAACTAACTGTGCAGCAGGATGGTTGACTGACTTCCTCTTTTATGCCTAAATGAAACCTTGTTGTGAAACTGGGTATTGTTAAATTAGCTGATTGCAACATACTGGGCCCTTGCAGCCAGACTTCTTTTTATTAACTGTTATAGAAGAACAGCTAGTGAATTAAACAACTACAGCGCTCTTGGTGATTGCTAATAAATTGTTAATCTTTTAGTAATTTATGCTGCACCCCACTTCATCCATTTTCTACCATTTTCTTTTTTAATTGAAACAGCAAGATACCTATTAAGTGGCAAGATTACACGGCAAGATTACAAAGGCAGGTAGATACAAAGACTGATGTGGCAAAGCAGAAATGTCCTTCCTAGAAGACCAACGTTGTTGTCTTACACCTCTTAAGAGGCTATGCTATACTCTCCTACCTCTGTTTCCACAAGGCATCACAGCTCAGTCTGGTTTGGCTTTCGGGAATCCTGCACGACCTTTACAAGGCAGCTGTGAGGAGAGCCAGGCTGGCTGTGCTCCCTGTAGCCTCACCACCAGGCGGGCAGCTTGTCCTAGCGTGGACTTACACTGCAGTAGCTTAGGCATGCAGGAGGTCACCCGTCAGGCATGAGGTGACCACACTGTGAGTTTGGCTTCGAGATCCGTGCTTGGAGTATCCTCAAAGGACAGAGGACACATTCTGTTCAATGCGTGCAGCTGGACCCTTTGAAATTCTCCTAACAGGATGCCCAGAGTTGTTTAAAATGGCATCATCAGGCGTCCAGACATCATAGAAATATGAGCGACTGATTTTCTTTGTCATTTGCTTTAACTTTATTGTTAAGGAGTTATTGGTTGTTTTGTCTTTCTCTGAAGCACAGAACACTGGCAGACAAAAAACATGCTGTAGCACAATGTTTCCAGTAAAATCATTTGCAAAAACTGAGATCAATCAAGACATGAATGTTAGTCTACAGGCCATGCAGAATTTTTTCTCTTAGTAAGAGAGTTTTGACATTTTCTTGATGTTTGAGTCTTGAAGCAAGCAAGCAAGAAATTGMTAGCAAGTGTTTCTTTCCTCTTCTATAAATCCGCAGAGCTGTATATATATACAAGAATTCGATATTTCTAGTTGAACTCTTGGAAGATAATTTTGATAGCATCTAAAGGCATTCCTCAAAAAGCCCTGAGAGAGTCATCAGAATATATTTTAAATCTTCTAAATCCACACTTTAAAAAAAAAAAGAAAAAAGGTACAAAGAGACAGATTTTCAGAAGTACAAAGTGATTCCACAGCCATAAAAGTGCAGCTATACAAAATTGTAAAAATTAATGCACTTCATACAGATACCTGACTCTGGATTTAAGACTTAGCTTTAGGCACCTGGAATTGGAAAAAATAGACCCCTTTTTTCTTTTCCCAATTATGCATTTGTAATGTTTCCAGTGCTCTAGAGGAAGCAAAACAGTGTTTGTATTCCTGCCCAGTAGCTCCTACGGAAGAGAGATTTAGAACTGTCATTTCTTGTCATACAAATTGCACATTAACACATTCATAATCTAGGCAAAGTGCATACTTTGGGTATATGCATTTATTCCAGTGACCTTGTTCACTTTCACTCCTTTCCTTGGAAGGATTATGCCCAGATAAGAAATATTGTCCTGTATGACTGGTTACATCGTGATGCATCAYAGGAGTACAGCACTCAGAGGGCCAGATGCAGAACTGGATGGACTGGGAGATGATCCAAGATGGTGAATGGCACTCGCACCCGTTTGCAGAAACCCTAGGAAATGCTGTAACTCCAGGGGCAGTAGCTCTGAGAAGGGAGGGCAAGTGCAGTATCCCAGGCATCATTCAATTAATCCACAAGGGCAGCTCAATGCCAAAGGCCATGCTTATTTTTCTCAGTGTACTTTGCCATGGTGAGTCCAATACATCAAGAATGTGTTGCTGTCATTTCCCTCTCCCTTCCCCTACCAAAATCTTTCCTTCTTTCTCACCTTCCTTCTAGCCTAAGGGAGAGAGCTGCTTCTGGGAGACTGCTTTGGTTTTAGCCCAAAGCACATCTATATCAGTTTTTATTTCAGGAGCATACTTTCAAAGCAAATCTCCCAGTCATACAGCACTCACTGTGCTTTGTTTTGCCTCACAGTTCAGTCTCAGAGCAAGTAAAAAGGCCTCCTTTGGATGAAGTTAAACAGGAGGACACAGGCCAAGACCATGCTTAAAATTAACTAACTGCTCACAGATGATCACAAGATCCCACTAGAGCTAATCTAAAATAAACTCTCCAGAACGTGGGTGCCATGAGTGGAGACTTTCCCCACCAAGTCTTTTGCCATCCAAAAAGCTATACACTATTCTCCAAAAGTTATACACTTTTTGCTGATTTAAAGAAAACTGCAAAGCCCTGTGATACTCCCATCTATAGGATAGTACTAGAGTTAATTGCTCATTCACCAAGCACACCCTGGCACTGGTGACGATGCTAGCGTGGCTCAGCACGAGGTGAATGATAATGCTGCACTGCCATAACCATGGAGCGAAGGCTGATGTTTCTTCTCTGTAGCTGCAGACTCCACCACAGAGCTTCAGGATAAATCTTTACACCTAGCATTACCCTGTTTTGTSAAACACTGCAAAAGCAAAATCTGCCAGTTGTAGGGAAAATTTGGGTTGTATTTGAAAAATATTGCATAGCTCTCTTTTAAAATTATTATTAATAAAAAATGCAGAAAATAGATGTCTTCTTGTCCAAGCACTCAAGCAGGCACATACACAGAAAACTCTATAATACTACCAAAATTTTTCCTTCTATTCCCCTTTGCTATATCAACTAATTTTTTTTTGKAATTTAAAGGTTAAATACAACATATTAGGATCACTGCCTAGTTAAAATTTATTTTATTAAATACGACAAAAGAGATATTTTGATTCCTTCCAGTCATGTTCCTTTCACCATACAAACTGATCACTACATTTTTTGGTTATCTACAGAGGTAGATGGCATGCATTTCCTGACCTCTTGTATTAAAGTATAGGTTGTATACTTCATGTAACAATGTAATAGTGAACTATTTACTGCATTACATGCTGTTTCTGATCCCCTCCCCCCAAAAATATACAATTCTATTTCTCTCTTTTGTGACTCAGATAAACCTTTTAGTTATATACAGTTATTTCTATAACTTCAAACTATATGTAAGCCAAGAAGAAAAGCAAGGCCTTTGATCTAAGCAAATTATGATAAATTCTGCAAGGCCAAAGAGAGTTTTCATTGAGAAAAGATGGGAGTATTGAATGTTGCATATTGAAGCTATTCTGTGTTACCTTCCCAGTATAAGCCTTTATTAGTAATAAATAATCAGTTAATGAAGCTGTTTTATTTCATATTCAGTTCTTTTCCCACTGATTTATATGAAGAGATACACTAAGRGAGTGACCTTGACACAATTCAGAAGTGTTTTCTCTCAGTCTCAACCTAATGTCTTTCATAATTTTTTTTTAACCTTCAGGGGTCACATTGTTTTGCCTGTATTTATAAAGGTCTTAAATAAACGTACTCCAATGCATTCTGAATAAAGGACCTTCCTATGCAAGTGATATCAGAGGGTTACTCTGGTTTCCCACATAACCATATACGGGCACATAAGTGTGTAAGCATTGCTACTCAGCCTGCAGTGCATGAATCACAAGTGGCCTGTAAAACATCAAAAGCTGGGCTGCTTGGCTTGTTTGCCTGTTTCCATTGACAATGCCTGCCAAAAATCCAAAGCCTTTTCTTTCCCTTTCTTKCTTGCTTGCTTACTTGTTTCCTTCCTTCCTTCCTTTGTTAATCACTAGCATAACTTAGCAAGGGATAATTTTGCATGCAAATGTGGGAAAAAAAAAAAAGAAAAAAAAAAGAGTACCTAAATACCACCTACCACTTTTTTACAGCCTTAATAATAATGAGGATAAAAGGTATAGATACCAGGGCAGTAGATATGAGGTAGCTGCTTAGCTACTGAGGTGCTGAAGCACAGCAGAGCAGAGAGGAGCCTGCAGCTCTGCAGGGCACAGGGCAGAGCGCAAAGGGCAACTGCTCTTTAAGCAGAGAAAAGCACTTTCCTCCCCGTCTCACCAGCCAGCTCTSCTGAACACTTTGTTGGCAACCATAACTGCTTGTCTTTGCACCTTCCAGGTCTTCTTAGGTCTTCTTGGATTAATTTCTAAGCTTTCTAGAATCCAAAGACACCAGTCCTTTCCCTTTCATAGGATTTCTGTGTTACGGTAGGCCTACTCCATTTTTTAAAAGTCCATTTTCAAAGAGGAAATTTAACAATGACTTTTTTTTGCCCCTTCCCTCTCYGCTATGCCTCAGCCAAGTGCATCTTTTCTTAGTGGCTTTTTTTTTAATATGCATATGCAATGTAAAGGTTTTGAGTTTTCTCTCTATTTTTAGTTTTGCTCAAGACTTTATATATGTAGCCAGCCTACTTCAATGCTTGGAATTCATATCAATCATCACAACAAACCACGTGAAAAAATAATTTTTAATTGTCTTTATTTATAAATCACAAATTTGTAGCAAAAAATGAGTTTTTAAAATGGGTGTTTCAGATGGTAAACAAATAAAGCAGCCACCTCAGATCACTGTTTTGCAAAGTGGCTCCTGCAGGATAAGAAAGTGCTTGAGCCTAAATCTCAATTCCATAGTACTGGATCGATTCCTCCTGCTGGGATTGCATCTGCTTTGAACACAGGATGTTATAATTCAGTCTTTGCTTCACAAGTCTGACATGATTATTCACATCTGCCTACTCAATTAAGTAGCAGCTAATTACATCTTTTGCACCAGAGGGAAAGGTATCATCATTAGGTTAGTGATAAGACTAACCTGCAGGCCTGTGAGGAAACCTAGGTGCCACTTGCAGTGTCATCCCACCTTTCATTTAAATATTTCACACAGAGCAGTGCCTTGCATGGAGGCTGCAGGAGCCAGCACATCCCTAGGAGGAGAGGAGCGGAGCATGGAGTTGCTTTCCCAAAGCTTCCAGAGCAAGAAGCAATCCATTCTTCCTTACCCCCTTGGCTTCCTTTCCCTGAGGCCCTTTTTGTGGGTTTTTTTTGCCTTTGGGTGAGCTCTGCTTTCCCTTCTCAGCAGGTCTCCGGATTTAGTAAGCTCTAAGCCTCCTCAAATCCCAGCTAATAAGAGGATGTTCACCTTGCTGTTTACCTCCCTGCATCTTGAGGAATAAAAGGCTGTTCCTCTGCCAGACTGGCTCAGCAGTATACACGTGTTTTTCTTCCTGGGTTTCCACAGGTTTGACTTCCACGGTGAATAATCTCAGGGATAAGCCCTGACTTTCTGTGCCATTTTCAAGTGCAAACTATTAATCATAACGTAAAACTTCAATCTGATAAAGGCGATAAAATGGCTGGAATACTCTCATCTGCACAAAAAGCTCTCGCATATGATGCATAATCTAATCCTGATGCTTTTATTGAGTCTGTGTTAAAAATAAACCATACCTCATGCTGGTAATGTACTTCTTGGTTCAGTGACAACTAGCCTATAATAGTGAGGCTTTAGGATGTCAAGCAGAGAGCTTTTTTTTTACTAGGAATAGGATTGTACAATAGATGGACTTTTTTTCCTCTTTATTTTTTTTAACCTCAGTACAATATATTAAAGTCAAAGCAACATTAGCTACTGGCAAGGGATTTGCTGATAGTGTATCAAAATGCCATCAAAAAAAAATGCAAGAGATATTGGAGGTATTGCAGTRGTCTATTTATACCAGCTCTAGTGGGCTAGAATCTGTGCTGCCCAGGTGGAGCCATCCAGTGGTTGCTAGCTGAATTTTGTGCATTTTTTTCCCCCAAATATTGTCTCTTGACTTCCGCATCTTCCCTTCCCCTTCTTTTCTTTTTTTCATGAAAGACAAATTTTTAGCTAGCCAAAATTCTCCATTAGCAAATTAAATTGAAAATAAACTGAAAATTAAACTGAATTTGGACATAGTTAAGAGATTTACAGCATGATTTTTAGGGGGAAAGTACAAGCAGAAAAAGGAGTAGTAGTTCATCCCACTGAGTACTTTTAACAGAACAGTAATAGAAAAGCCTCTTGCACCTTTCTCCAAATAAACTAGATCCCAGAAAATCACTGCCTGTAGTTTTGTCAGAGTTGGGTGTTCTTGGGCAACAGCACCATGAAAAAACTCCCTTCTGACTTTCAGTATAAAAGAAATAGCAACAAATATTAGGGGCTGGAACAGCACAGATAAAATTGTCAGTTCCATCTGCTAACACAGAAAGTAAGTGGTGCATTAGGCAGAGCACTGCCAAGAGAAGGAGGGAGCTGATTCTCCTCCTCTGCTCAGCACCAGGTCCAGGTTTGGGCTCTTGGACAGAGCAAGGGAGACATGGAGCACCTGGGTAAGTCCAGCAAGGGGCCACAAGGATGTTTAAGAAATTGGCCTCTCCCTCATATGAGGAGAGGCCAAGAGAGCTGGCACTATGACACATAACGCTTTTGGAAAAGAAAAGACAGTCTCTGTGGATTTGGTTACACAAAAGGGAAGTGAATTCCACGATTCCAGTTCTCACAAAGCATCTAACCGGAAGGTAAGACAAGGCTAACCAAAGGAGGCCAAAGGACTTCACTTCCACAGTAAAAGATAATCTTGGAAGAGTTTCCCTGATGACTTCAACAACCTAAAACGAGCAGAGAGGTTTCTGTCTCTCATCAGCTGTCAGAAAACACAGCCAATTCATGACAATGTAGAGCTGGTTCTCATTTTTAATGGAGGGTCAGAGAAAATAAAAGCAAAAACGAAGCTAGAAAGAGTGAGAATAGTACTCCCTAAACTAAAAGGTTAAACTCCACAGTCAGGAGTTTGTATTTCTCTTGAATGTTTGTATTTTTCTTGAGATGTAGTACAATGTAGGCCTGGGTGTCAGGTGAGGCTTGGCCTTTTCAGTGTGGTTTTCCTTAAACTGCTGTTTATCTTTTGTTTTATGCTAGGCAGTTTGCACTTCTAATGATTCGGTAAAGATTTCCTTTAAGAAAGACCTGGATGCATTATCAGAAATGAAAGTTGTTTAGTATTTATGTCACCTCACTATGGACACCAGTATCATCACCCACCTTAGCAGCTTTTCATGCTGAGTCAGCCAAGTCATATGGAAAAAGGTTGTAATATCCTTATCTACACCCAGATACTGTSAATAGATGAGCATCTAGTATCAGAGCAGCAATTCACATTCTGCTGCGGATTTACTGTTACTAGTAAGAGACATTTCACAACAGCCAGGACTCCCCCACGTGTGCTCTGCCACGCAGGCCTGATGCAATCAGCACTGCGGTTTACATGTAGCCTTGGACCAGGACACAGCCCTGTTCACCCCGCGATACTGCTGCGCTTGGGCAGAGCTCACTCCTTTGGGTTACTCAGGGCTGCCTGCTGCCCTAAAGGGGGCTGTTTGCTTATGGGGGCCGCTCTCTGGCCTGACTGCAAGGCTCAGCTGAAGGCCTGGACTCTGCCCWCTGCCCTAAAGGCTTGGGCTGTTCCCTTTTGTTTTGTTTGTAACTGAACTGTTTGGAGTCTTCTCTTGAGCTTCTTCCCAGGGCTCCTCTACCATCCCAGCTGCTTGTCCAGCGTGGAGCCGGAGCTCTCTGGGTACCCTGCCCCTTCTCCTGACGCTCAGAAGCTGGTGGGAGGACTGCCCACCGCCTTAGCTTTCCAGGCCTGCTAAGGAGAGGGAGGAGAAACAGCTTGGGCTGTTCTCTTCCTTGCTTCCCCACCCGGCAACGTGACCGCTGGGATAAGCTGAGCAGGTTGGAGCAGCCCTGCAGAGCAGCTGAGGGACAGACACCTCCTGTGGGTGATACCGCTCCTTGAAAAGGGGCACTATGAGCAGCCTGCATTGCAGCCCCCACAGCTACGGACAGAGCTAGGCCGTGCTGGTGGTTCCCAGGAGCTAGCACGGGAGGTTGGAGACAGGTGGATAGTTTGCCTCAAAGCACCTAATTTATCCCTGTTGCTGTTTGAAGTGCTTCTGTGGGAATTTCCCCTCTCAAGTAGGGAAATGTGTGTTAAGTGTAATCYGCCTGGAACGGTGTGTTTGCGGCGAAGCGGGAAGGAAGCTTCGCCCAGTCCTCCAAAAAATGCCTGTTCTGAAGCCGCTTGGGAATTGAGAAGCTCTTCTAGCTGCAGGCTGGGAGATCCCACACCTTTCATTCCACGAGGCCTCGGAAGGTGACTGCACTCACGTGCTGCCCAGGGCACGGCTCGTGTTTACTGGCACACAGGAGTCGGGGCCTCCTTATGTTGAGAGGAGAAGTCATATTTGATAAGGACTGATAAGCCCCCTTGGAGCCCTTTTGCAGCACACATTCCAGGTACACTTTGACACTTCGCCTTGTGAGGGAAATGGTCAGAGAATGGCTTGTAAAATTGCAGAAGGAATTGAATGAATACTCCAAGCTAAAAATATCTTCTCTGAGCTAATCCATTTGGAAGAAAAAAAACATAAATCTCCATTACTTGTCAAATACACAGCTCTGAGCTGACATTAGAACACGTGAAATGTCCAATGCTTAACTCTGTTATGTCATACTTAAATGCTGGCTGTCTGGCCCTGCGGGCTGCYGTGTGGATCATGCCGTCCTAGCTGGGATCACCTGGTCCGTACAGGCGGCTTGGCTGCCAAAACGATGACAGCAAATCCTCCTGCCGCATGTGCAAGGACAGCGCGGCACCTGAGCCGCGGCGGAGCTCCTTATCTTAGGCCAGGGCCTAATCACTGTAAACTAGAAAAGAAGAAACAAAAGGACGGGTCCCTCCAAAAGTAAATATGGACGAAAATCCTCTCATTTGTGTTTCATGAGAGCTATGTGAACTTGAGGAATAACGTACCTAAATCTCTGCTTTTTTTTTTTTTTTCTTGAATATTAGAAAAGATACACTTAGTGATCGAAAACATTGGGGTTTTTTTCTTATTAAATGGATGTAGTAACAAGRGATCGATAACAACAAAGAAATCACAGTATAACAGAAAATGGTACCCAAAGAATTCAAATCAGAAATTAATAGTTCTAAAGGCTTGAGTAATGCAGCTACTTTGAATAAAGAAAACTATGTTTTTATGTGTCAAAAGTGGTCAGCAACAGTAACTTGTAGCTTTCTATTACATAAATGGTCCCATGTGCTATGTGAGCAATTTCTGCTAGTGCCTTCAGATAGCTGAGCACTTGCATCTTCTGCTGCTTCAGTATTCGTATTAGCATGAATGAGAGTTGCAAACAAGTTTAATTGCTCRAATAATAATCATTTGATATACTCAAAATTATTCTCATACTAATTAGTCATATTTTCATTTATTTATAGTCTTCCTACTGTTACTCAAAACTGAAAGATTTTATGACTACATGGAGTTTATTTTTCTCACATATGTTAGAGTCAATAATATTTTTAAATAGAAATGTAAACTTTCACTTCTTCAGACAGTTTAATCAATCCCTTAGATAAACTTCTCATGTATATATTTTTTTTCTGTATATGGAATAAGGTATTGATTCAAGAAGAAGCATTTTCTAATATTGTTAGGAACTGGGAAGGCTTAGCCCTTTTTTGGAGCAGCACCTATCTACAGATTTAGTGTTTGGTCCATAAATGTAGAGCTCTAATATGAAAAAGGTACTGAGATGACATCCAGAGGTCCCTCYCAAACTTAATTATGCTGTGAAAATTAATTAAATTCTTAGAAATCTACTTACTACTTTATGGCATTTTTTTATGTATATCATAGTATTTTTATGATAATATGTAGAAATATTATCACATAATTATTCTAAATTATGAATGTTTTTCTGTAAATCCAAAATATATATTATACATAGTAAAAAAATTACAATTATTTACTATAATATAATTTATTTTTTAAGTTTAGATCAAGATTTAAAATATTGCTCTAAAGTGTCTGAAATACATTTATACTTTCCTATATTTCACATGCATCTGAGATTTCTGGTGTTTTCTGTCCTTTTTTATTTTAGCAGACTTGCGTGCTTCACCATTCATCATCTGAGAAATCTGCACAAAACAAGCCATTAGTCATGGAAGCAAGCTTTTCTAGTTATTCACTATTTATTTTATCTACATAAATAAAGTGGATATACAAGAATAGTAATTAAAGATATTCAAGCAAAATATATTTTCATGTTAAAACTTCAATCTCCTTTTCTCCCTAAAATCACTGCAGAAACGTTCTTTGACTGCAGGGGGAGCAAGAAATTTCCCAGCAGTATTTCTGAAACACTTGGCAGTGGGAGACAGACACGTAATACACACTCACAGTGCAGTATGGTCTTGGTCATTATCAATATAAGTATTTTTTTATGTAGGACAGAACTGCCTATAGAGCACAGGAAATCAAACAGAGTGTGYTGCTTAAGGCCGACTTCCTCTCCCAAATAATATGGTAGAAATGAACATGCAGAAGACGTTAAAGGTAACAATTAAAATTCTTTATATTKTTACTATATCATGAATATAATCTATTCAGAAAGAAGTGAGCTATGAATCTATCTCAGAATAATAGAAACCTTATAATGTCRTTAGAAAAGTTATTTTTTCTACTTGTACAATAACATTTTGATGAATTTTACCACTGCTACACTGATTTTCATCAGCTGAGTGTCTAGCCTTATGATTTTATCTGTGCTGTTAATATCTTCTGGTGCTAATTATCTCTATAAGGGGTATATATAAGCAGATTACTCTTTTATAGATACTAGGATGTTATTAAGGTACACAGAAGCATCAACTCAGCCTCTAAAAACATACCCACAGTGATAACTCCTAGAAACAGGCAGATCAAACCAGAGAGTTTAGGCAGCTTCCACCGTAATTCTAAGCCTCTAAGAGTGAAACATGAAAAGCACCAAACAAGAATGAATAGAAAATGCTAACAATGCATAGATAAAATCATAGACACTCAGTTGATGRAAATAAGTGTTGCAGTTGTAAAATGCTATTGCTGGAGTTAGGCAGAAGTTAAGCGCAAATAGGTGCAACAGAGGTATGTAAATACATTTTTTTAATGACTTACTGCTCAGTAGAAGGCATTGTCAGAAACCTTGAAAMAAGGGTATATACCACCAATGACTGCAATATACTGCATTCTTCAGGAAGCCACCCTGCAAAATATTTTCAAGAAATTGTCTTGAAGTACATTGAAGAAAAATAGTAACATGCTGATGGAAAACCCTCTAGCCAGTGTATAAAAGTCACATCATTTGACCACATATATAACTGTGTAATAAGCTACTGATGTGGCCTTTGACTGATAGCATTTGACTGACCCATATCTATATTGTGCATATGAGACTGCAGCAAACACCTCTAGCCCTCTAGCTGCACAAGCACATCTGCTTCAGAAGCAGGTTTGAAGACCAGATCTCTCTGGTCTCTCTAATGCTTCATATGTAAGTATTAGCCTACTGTCCCTAAAGGGAGTGGGGGGAAATAGTGCTTGGTTTTGCTAGTACCCTGCACTTGAGGCTGAGTTGTAATCCAGACGGTTCTTGTAGCACTGGCTGTTAATGCTAGCATTACTTTGGGTTGCCTTGGCTGTTTCAGGCTGGTTCCTGAGGACGGATGCAGACTGTGTTGTGGGCACTTCATCCCTGCCTTCCACAATGGCAGCAACCATCAGGAGTGGACCAACCATAGCTAAACTGACTGCTGTTTCAAACAAATCGTCTTCCTCTTTTTGTGTCATTCATCTTYACCATTATACTGGGAAAGGCAGTGTTTAGATTAGCTGTCCTGAGCTAATGTTTAAATGATCTGAATATGTAGTCTCTGCACATGCTCAGAAAGTATACAATAAATCATCAAAATGACAAATTTAGCCCTTGAGGAACTGTCCACATATCCACTTTCTCTTCCTGTGACTGGGCTTTTCCCCATATTAATAAGTCCTTAATAGATTTCAGCCTTCTCTCAGTTCTCTTCCCCCTTTCCTTATTCTACAGTTTGTGTCAAAACCTCAGTTCCTCTCAGCTGCCAAAGAGAACCTTTATCCTGGTCAGCTACATTGGTAGGAACTATTCTTCCCAGTTTTGTTTTGTTTAAATAATTAGATTTTGAGATATTCTTCTTTTTCTTTTCTTTTTTTTTTTCCCATAAGCAAACCAGTGCTGTGGCAGCATCATTATTACCAAATTTATATCACATCAGCTACTTCTGCTGCACAGGGTTGCAAAACTTTTCCTGGACTTGCGCTGTCTGTCCTCAGATTACTCTGCAGAATCTGCTCTCCAGGGGTCCTTTCCAATCACACTTCAAACATTACACGTCTCAGTCAGACCTTTCCCTTTCAGAAAAGCAAACATATTGTCACTGCTTCCCTCAGAAAGAAAAGGCTCAGTGCAGTGCATGTGGAGCTGCTTGAGAGAGTCCAAAGCGGGGCCACGAAGATGATCAGGGGCCTGGAACATCTGCCCTATGAGCAAAGGCTGAGAGAGCTGGGCCTGCTCAGCCTGGAGAAGAGRAGGCTGAGGGGGGACCTGATCAGTGTCTATAAATACCTCAAGRGAGGGAGGCAGTGAGGAAAATGGGGTGGCCTCTTTTCAGTGGTGGCCAGAGATAGGACTAGAGGAAACGGCCACAAAAAGTTCCACAGGAACTTAAGGAAAAATTTCTTAACAGTGAGGGTGACAGAGCACTGGAACAGGCTGCCCAGAGAGGTTGTGGAGTCTCCGTCTCTGGAGAACTTCCAAACTCGCTTGGACACAGCCCTGTGCCACATGCTCTAGGTGATTCTGCGTGTGTAAGGGGGTTAGACTAGATGACCTCTGGAGGTCCTTTCCAACCTTAAGCATTCTATGATTCTATGATCAATAGCAAAAGGAAGACTAGCAGGAAYGTGGTCATGTTGCTGAATGGGGCAGGGGCTCTGGTGCAAAGAACACAGAAAAGGCTGAGGTTCCCCTTCATTGCCTTCTACAATGAAATGACTGGCTTGGTAGATGACCGGAGAGGAGTGGATATTCCCTGACTTGACTTCAGCAAGGTTTTCAACACTCTCCTATAGCATCCTCATAGACAAACTGATGAAATACAGRCTAGAGGAATGGACAGCAAGGTGGGTGGATAACTCGCCCAATGGCCAAGCTCCAAGGGTTGTGAGGAATGGCAGGCATCAATGCTGGTATGATCCTGTTCAATTTATCTATCAGTATCATGGATGAAGGGGCAGAGTTGATGCTCAGCAGGTTTGCAAATGCTACAAAGCTGGGAAATGCAGCTGATACCCCGGGGTGCTGCACTGCCATCCAGAGGAACCTGGGAAGACTGGAGAGATGGGCAGAGGGGAACCTCCTRAGGTTCAACAAAGTATCAGAGAATCACAGAATCGTGTAGGTTATAAGAGACCTCCYGAGACCATCTGGCTGAATCTCTTGTTCAAAGCAGGCCCAGTTAGACCAGGKTGGTTAGGCTATGTCCACTCAAGTTTTGAGTTTCAGAAAAGAAATAGCGCTCTCAGCCTCTTCTCACACATTATCTACCAATCCCAAAGACCTTCAGCTACCAGTAACTAATTTAATTTTGGTTTAGGATGTAACCAGAGTATAAAAAACCTCCAAGAAAATCRCTGTATACCTGAGGTCTCCCATCAGCTCTAGACACAGAGATATACCATTTTTCTGATATCCAGTARAAAGATACGCAAAATTTAAACTGGCAATGTACAGATTATGTAGTTTGGTCTTTGCTGATATTTGTTAGTATCACTAGAATTTGCTGTCAGGTAGCTAGCTCTTGATGTAATGATATGGAGGTTGAAGGTCCACAAGCAGCTGAGGCAATCTAAGAGCCTAGTGCTTATGAATATTTGATCTTGCTCTTAGTTTCCTCCACAGCACCTCCTATTTTTCTTAACCTTTCCCATGCTCCTATACTCTGCTCTTGCACCAGCTCTGTCACTCATTACAGTCTGCGAGTCAATTCAGTTTCTTGGCAGAACACAGCCCACTTTTATTTTGTCTGGGTTTGTTTTCTGCTATGTTAATGAGGTCAGACAACTCCAGGAGTCCAATGAACACCACACTCGTTGCACAATAAGTAGAAACTGTGCATAGCCAAGACTGGGGATGGTGGTGGTAAAAGCATAGGTCCTTTAGGACCTAAGTGCTATTCTACTCACTTATTCTAGAGAATCATATGGAGTYAGAGTCTCTGTCTCTGGTGGTTATTATCAGATAATTCAGTCTTGCTCCTTCTGAGGTCAGCAGGAATGCAGTTACTAATTCTTGAGAAGTGCCTTTTGACTTGAGGAAGAGCTGACCTTTACTCCTGCTCTGCTGAAAACTTCCTACATGACCACTACACAGTAATTTAGCTGCTCTGAGCCTTGCTCAATATCTGTAAAAAGTGCTAAAAGCAATACGCTACTATAATACCCTGGAGAGATAAAACATCAGAAGCTTTTGAAGTTTGTTGATAAATGTTGATATGTGGATCCTTGGGCTATCTAATTACCTAGAATAAATAGCTAGATAATCACATAATAATCAATACTAAATTTTCAATACCCTTTCCAAGGATGTTGCACTGCAAGTTCTGCACTGAAACTAACCAAACTGAAACAACCAAACAGAAACCAAATTGTAAGATATATTTCCTTAAATATGAAATATATTTCTATGAAAGGTACATATRTTTGGTGCTATATTTTAACAAACACTATCATTCTGATTCCTAATTCTCTTCTGGATATTCTCCAGGCATATGATGACTTTCATGTGAAACCTTTTTTTTTTTTCTGTTTTGTTGCAGTTCTTTTACATGATTTAAGATCTCAGGTTCTTGAAAAATTAATAGAATCTTTTTAAAGCCAGTATAGTAAGGATTTTTGTACAACTCTGCTGCTGCTGCTTGTCCTTAATCTTTTCACTACTGTCCTGATATTTCTGATATTCAGGCATGAAAATCAGACTCTAGAGTGAATATCACTGAATTTTCAATTCTGAGCCATGATTCAGAAATAAAAGTGTCAAATATCAGCAATTTAAAGCAATTTTTTTTCCCCTTAATCTTGCCACTGTGCACGGCTATGTCACTGAAACTTATTTTTGGAAACATATGTTGGACCAGTGCAAAAATAAGACTGTATGTATTCAGTTGCCTTGCCTTTACTAAGCTGAATATAAAGAGAAAATAAAGAATAGAATAAGTCTGTGAGAACTAGTCTTCTTATCATCTGTTTATGAAACTTGCACTAGACTATTCTTTTGATAAAACTGATAAAAGCATAGCAAAAAAAAAAAGAAACAAATGAACAAACAACAACAACAAAAACCCCAAACGGTCTCTAGGAAACCAATAGAAAACTAGAAAATGTTAATGCCTTTTTATGCAGTGTACTTTCTTTCAGGAGTAAATTTTGCAGTAAGATGCAGTAATTTTTGCATGGAAGTTAGAAGACAACATCTCAATTTTGACRCACAAGGGCATCTACTATATCACTAATAAAATTTCATATTTYTATGAATTATTCAATTTGGTCCCGAGAATACTGATATTTAGTTATTAAAAAAAATCTTGTTTTTCTCTTAGTTTCCCCTTTTCAGCTGAAGACAAATATTTSTTGACTTCAAAACTACTTTTCAGAGTGTTTTTAAATATAAGGCTCTTTTGATATGAATTTATTTAATCTAAGTTCTATTTCTGCCTGCCAGAAAGCCARTGACAACGCAGCAGTGATTTCTCAGAGCTTGAACAGTGCAAGAATRATCCTAAATATAAAATGACAATCAGGGAAAACCTCTGTTTGACATCRGGTCAGAAGTAAAACACATCCTGCAAGGCATGTATTGCATCACTGCAGCTACAGCTTCACAATAAAACTGTTCTTGCCTAAAGCTGAGCAGGGCATGTGGGCACTTTCCAAAATAAACCTAGGATCTGGAATGTGGAATTGTTTGTTCTAATCAACTTTGCTAGACCTGTGGAAAGGTTCCCTGTGTATGGGGGCTACAGATGGTTTATGTCAAGGTAAGGACACTGGCTGTCAAGGTCATGATCTATTTGTGTTTAGTCTCTAAGCTGGTAAGGGAGTCCGCATTTATTGCCGTGTGCAAGTGTGTGCACTCTCACACATACCGCTCATGTTCCCAATAGGTGAAAGGGGATCCGTGACAGCGTGACTCATCGCGACGGCACCCTTTAACACGTCGTAGGTACACCTGTTCTAGGCAGGGTCTAAACATTTCCCTTGGGCTCTTCCCACAGGACAGACATCAGTAAGGAAGGGCAGGGTTCAGGCTGCTGAGTGCTCCCTGCCACTGAGACGCAGCCTGGAAAGGCACGTGGACATCTGGCACCTGCTCGTTAATTCACATGGTATCACATGCTTATAGCAGCCTGACGCAGTCACATTTTGCTCTTTACTTGAGGTCAGTAAAAATGAACCAGCCAGAAAGAGCAGAATTTAATTGCCAGMATCTGTCCATTTTGCTGATATTAAAAAAAAAAAAAATTCAAAGTGTTGGCCCGGCCCTACCCCCTTCCCTCTCACAACACTCCTCTCCCCCCCCCCAAAAAAAAAATATATATATAGTGGACTGTATTCATAGATGAGGAAAACTCCCGTACAAAAAATTCATTCAGTCAAAAAGCTCCCTGTTGGGACAGGAGTATCATTTGCAGCAGTTCACATTCCATGGGGAGC
>NW_020455743.1:1340744-1342771 GCF_003342845.1 Nothoprocta perdicaria
GCCCTCCCCTACAAACAACTTCCTTGGAACAGAGCCCACTAGTAACTCTGCAAATAACAGCTTTCCTGTATCAAAAACCAAATACCACAGGAAAAGAGTGTTCTCTTCAAACACTGAAATGAATAAGAAATGTCAATGAATAAAGAATACACTGTTGTCTGATGAACTGCTCTCTGACTCTATACATTTTGTTATACAATTTCTGCTAGATTCTTCTTGACACACCTGCTTGAGTGATGGCTTCGCATTAGGGAAATGGCATAGCTAGGCTCCCTTTCATCCCCTCCCAATCATTCGCTTTCCAGATCTGTGACACACAGACACTGCCACAAACCCAAGCAAATGATGAGTTGTACCTCGGAGAAAGCTTCTGTAACTCCATGATCTTTATAAATTTTACATGGGTGGGGTAGTATTTCATGTACAAACATCAGTCAGGGCATTGCTACCTCCCTCTCTGGATGCCTAGAGGCTTCAGGCTCTCCTCACAATAGAGCTACGTCTATCTGGAGTTAAAATAAGTTCAAAACACTGTATTGCACATTTTATTGAGCGTAGAATACGCACAAGTGTAGGCATAGTTACAGTTGTGCACAATTTGTACACAAAATATACAGTTGTGTAATAAGAGTGCATAAGAGAAAACATACTTTTTCTAGGACCTATATTAACAAGTTTAGACTTAACTAAGGTCCTATGAGATCAAGTCCCAGTTCTTAATTCCTCATTTATATGGAGATGCCCTGATCTTACATACACTTTTAAAGTCAACTGTGTCAAACGGTTACTTCCTGTGGCTTTGGAAAAAAAATGTAGAAAAGCACAAGTTGCCTGTGGCGCTCTGTGTGGCAGCTTTTAGCAGGTAGAGATGAAAGGTTCTCTTACAAAGCCAGAAAAAGTCTCTGTGATTTTCCCATATAATCTACTTTGCATTGTTCTCTTATCGCCTACGGAAAGCCTTTTGGTCAAAATAGTCTTTGAAACAAACTTGAAGTTTTAGGGGGGAAAAATAGCAGTCTTTGTTATAAAACTTTAGAGTAATTAATAAATTTCCATAACACTTAGTAGGTGATCCCAGTGCTCATTTACTCTCACTCTTAAAACTATGGATCTTATTTCTGAATCCTATTTTCCTGGTTTCAGGTTTTGCATCTTGCTGTTTCTTTGCCTGCTGGGCTCAGGGGTGTTCTGCTACCAAAACTAAACTCCTGTGTAGTTAATTACAGGCTGCAATTAAGTCACTTGCCATCTACTATGCATTAGTAGGTGGCATTGCCAGCATCCATGCCACGGCTCCTGCATACTCGCTGAAGTATTAAAACAAGAAGAAAGGCCTGTCAGAAGAGCTGAATCAGATGTCACATAAAATATCACTAAGCAGCAGCAGTCAGATCCTGCTTATCGGACACTAGTGCCTGCAAAATACCATGAGTTTTGACAGCTACTGCTAATGGGGAGTTGGGACAAAGAAAAATCTATTCCCTAGAGACTGAGGAGGCCACTTTGCTGCAACATTTCCCTAGTTAACTTATTGCTTGCTTTAGTCAGCATTATCGGCTTTTGCAATTCTGCCATTGGTCTTGCAACACTAGCCGTTTTTCTTGCAGCACTAGTTACCAACATGTAGTAACACAAAAGAGAATCCATATCTTTCTCTTTTTTTAAAGTTTATTAAATATTCCTGCTTCATGCACAGAGAGACGCAGGGARATGAACCACCCCCTTTCGTGGCTGCTGACATTTCTCAGATGGACGTCACGGCTCTGACAGGGTGACTCACAAGTCCCGAGTGTCTCCTTGGCGATGTCACCGCCCGCGGACACGCTGCCCGCCCATGGCGGCGCCCCGAGAGCACCCGGGCCCCCCGCGCCGCCCGCCCTCCCCTCGCGGGCAACGGCCCTTCCCGCCCGCCACACCCCTCAACGGCCGCCGGGGGCCGTCACGTGAGACCGCCTCCTCCCCGGCCCCGCCCCCTCGCCCTGCCGCCGTTGGCCCGCCCCTCCGCCCCCGCCGCGCCCCGCGCGCCT
>NW_020455743.1:1343221-1382217 GCF_003342845.1 Nothoprocta perdicaria
GGCGGCCTCCCGCCCGTTGCCGCGTGTAACCGTGCCGCGGGTCGCGCGTGCTGTGCAGCCTGCGTGCCCCGTCCCCGCGCCGGGCGCTGAGTCCGGGCGGGCTGCCTTGGATCCGGGTCGCAGTTTCCACTGGTGCTCGATTGCACGAAGTGGAAACGAAACTGAGCAAATAGCTACACAGAAAAGGCTCTCAAATGTGCTTTCTCTTTTTTTTTTTTTCCCCCTAAAAATAAGATTTTCTTCCTTTGCTCTTGCTCTTTTCCTAGCACTTCTCCCATGTACCGTTGGCCTTCATGATGCAGGGGACCAGCATATCTTCTTGACCTGTGTAACCATTATTACTCAATATCGTGACCTTCATGGGATTGTCAAATGACAAAGCAGAGATCTGGGGGAGGAGAGAAGTGCCAAAATGACAAATGACACCAGGCAGCTATCTTGGATGCCAGTGATGAGGCCTTTTGGGGGAAAAAAAATATATATGTATATATGTATTTTTTTTTAAAGAGGTCCCTGAAACACTTGCAGATAAATTGTATCTGCTTTACATGTACTCAGCTGAATTATCTTTTCTCATAGTAAAAGGATAGCACTAGTGTAACTTAAAGAGATACTATAAGCTTTAAATTTACATTGAAATTCTTTTTATAAACTCTTCTACTAAGGAATTTTTTATGGTATATAGTGCATAGTTATCATAGACTATATAGRTCTATATACCATAGACTACATAGTTGGTATATACATGGGTTTATCCTCCCTTTATGTAAGATATATTTACTCTGTTGAAGGTTTCAGGGACCCGTGAATGAGATCTTATTTTTTTTTTTTTAAAGGGTTTCGTATCTACTACTATTCTCATTTCTTTTTGTGTTCATTTCGGTTTCTCTCAGTTCATTTCAAAATGCARCGTTCTCTTAAACCTAGCCATGTGGTAAATTTATTATGATAATAAAACTATGTGAATTTGAGCAAAAAAAAAAAAAGCTATTTTATCTCTCAGTTAAAATCATAACACGGGGAGAGAAGTAGGCAAGGTGTGCAGTGATTATTATCAATCCTGTCGGTCATTCAGATAATGACTAACGTATGTGCCAGGAAAAGTCTGTGCTGGAACAAGATTGCTAGAATTAGAAAAAAGATTTTCTTTTGAAATATTCCTTGATGAAATGTAAGATGTGCAGTTCTTTCAGTGTGGACTATCTCATTGACTCTCCTGTTACCTCCATTCTTTTACTGGGTTAGTTGTTCTGCACATCCTTCCMACCACTCTGGATGTGCATTTTTTCTTTTTTTTTTTTTCTTTCCAATCATCTTCATCTTTGTGTCTGTGCCAAAAGCCACATGAAATTGTTTACTTTGCGTGTCTACTATCATGTGTGTATTATTAGTATTATGAAGGTATTATCGTCAGTAACACCATGCAACCTCTAGTGAGATTTTAAAACGGGGGGCATATGATGTTGATTAGAATTCAAGATGTGTGGGTGAAAAACTGCCTGGTCCATTGGGGCCCAGGGGTAGTGTCAAAGCCTAAATGATTGTCAGTTTAGAACTGGTGATCCGTGGGGTTTATTCGGTGTGTTGCTTGGGGTTTATATCCTCCTCAACAGCCTGGATTCACTCTCAGCAAGTTTGCGAGTGACAACAACTTGCAGGGAGCAGCAGCCTGGAGCTCTGGTGGGAGGACTGGCCTGGCAGAAGCTTCTCAACGAAGTGAGGAGGTTGTGATGTGTAATGAAGTGCCGTGATTCTCAACACGGTTGAATTTCAAATCTTGGGACAGGACCCCCTGCAGCTGTCCCGAGAGGGGACTGTGGGGTGGCCCTGGGGGATGTGGTGGGCAGCTGGGTGACCCCGTCAGCCYTGTGTCCTGGCCATGGTGAAGGTCAATGGCAAGGGTGACAGGCAGCAGCTGTTCCCAGCTGGGTRGCACTTGTGAAGCAGCATCTCCTGTGTCCTGTGGTGGTGCCCCCAGAGCAAGGAGGGGACTGAAGAGGTGGAGTAGGTCCAGGAGGGTCTCTAACACGGTCTGCAGGCTGCAGCTCATGCGAGGAGGGGCTGCGAGTCCTGGGCTTGTGCAGCCTCGGGGGGCTCCTGGGGATGTTACTGATGTCTCTGAGGACCCAGCAGTGGTTTGAGAGAGAACAGAGCCAGGCTCTTCCCAAAAGTGCACAGCAAAAGGGCAACTGGCGCTGAACAGAGGTCGCAGCAAGGGAGCTAGCAAATAGATCCAAGGAAGAAAGTCTTGATTATGCGGAGGTCAAAGGAACAGGAACAGGAGCCCAACAAGCCTGTGCACTTTCCTTCCTTGCACATACTCAGCACTTKACTGGAAAAGGCTCTGAGCAACCTGGTCTGTCTTAGAATTCAGCCCTGTTGGAGCAGTGGCTCGAGTGACCTCTAGGGAGTCCTGCCAGCATAAATTGATCTGTGATTCTGCCTGGACATAAACTAAATTTTCTGAAATTCTCCAGCTTATGTGAGCAAGACTGTATGAGCACAGATGGCTCATGTAGGTAGTTTTGAAAGCATCGGAAATTAAAAAATATTTCTGTTACTTTCACTCCTTATTTATCTTTTGTGTATTTCATTCACACACAACACAGACTTTCAGCCTATGCTGTCTTCTTGTCTCAGGGGTTTTAATTCGGATCTCTTCTTTACTACCCTACTTGCTTTTAAAATATAGTTATTATTTTTTAGATTTCAACTCTCCTTTGATAAAGCTGGAGTTTCACCAAATTCAAGAATTGTATCATAAAAATTCATTGTACTTTCTTCTTTTCATGTTAAAAATATTGTGGTCAGGAGCTAATGGCCAGGTGAACCGCTGTCTGGTCTCTTGAAGGATGTTTGCTGGGTGGTTTCTCTGGCATTTTACCTCGGAAGAGCCCAGATTGACCTGTTTGTGTGAGTGCGGACGTACGTGTGCAGCAGTCCGCGCTCCAGCTCAGCCTGCCATGGGGGATGCGCTACCCRGCGCGGCAGAGCACTTCTCTCTGCTGCTTCTTTCTCTGCAGAAGATATACTTTAAGTAAAATTATACTACACTATAACCCTTCTTTTTGATAAACACAAAAAGGCTTTTAATTAAAAAAAAAGATATCCAGTGTGATTATCCTTAAGATGGGAGTACACTCATCTCGTCTTCTGAAGTAGCTCCACCTTTTAGAAAAACAAAACTAATTGTATCGTTAACAAGAACAGTTAACAAATATCATAGGTGCTGTGACCTTTCCCTGCCTGTCAGCTTTTAACATTTTTACCCTAAAAGACGTTGCAGTTTTGCTCTTTCTTCCCACATTTATAAGCACCCCTTTATTAAACTGAGCTTCTTCAGAATTCTATCTGCAAATCCTAGTTAAAAACCAAGGGTTGAATTAGCATCCCCCTGTCAGCCTGCCCCTAATTGGGCTGATTTCAGTGCAATTTCTAAACTCCCTCTCTAACTTTGTTTTCCTGCTGAACTTTAACTGGTTCAGCTTAACTCGGGAAGAGACAGGCTGACAGAAATGTGTTTTGTTTTGTTTTGCTTTTTTGTGGGCGGTTACATGACTATCCTGAGTGGCAAAGCCCAGAAGTCATCAATAGTTACTTCTAAAGCCTTTGTGATRTTGTTCCTATTTTTTCACTACTACTTCCTGACTTGAATCACTTCTGTGATTCTCACACTTCTCTGTAAGCCACCTTCTTTGAAAATTGCTACAACTGATGGCGCTGAATCCTTTTTCAGTAGGATAAGAACTGAGTGTATTACCATTCAGCTGTCACATCCCTTCATAAGATGCCACGTGTTACATCAGAGTTCCTGCAAAGAGATGGCATTAAATGAGCTGCCCTTTATCTTATCTGTTCGCTTAGCTATGCAGTATAGCTAAGTAGAGATACATCTGTAGCCATTTAAACAGTCTTTTGCCCACCATTCCTGTAGCAAAATAGCTCCACAGGTTCAAATGGCACAGGCCATCCTTGCATGGCAACTGCTCACACAACGGGACAAAACCAACTTTGTTTCCTTTCCTACAAAAAGTGAGAGCTCAGAATCATAATCCGGATTGAGCTCATAATGAATATGAAAAGAAGAAAAGCAGTGACAGAAATAGAGTTCAAACCTGTTTCAGAAAGAATTTGTTGACCTTCTCTGAATCGCTCCTACTTACTGTCTGCATTTCTCTTTCTTTTTCATCACTATCATAAAGAAATAAGGAAGGACAGATTTTTATTTTTTTCATCTATTTTTGATAATAGCTTCTTGAAGGGCTCCTGCTTTGTTTGTTTATTCCCCTCTTCCATGTCTCAGTTACCCACAGCTTTCGTCACTTCATGGCAATTCTAGTACTGATACAGAGCACAGAATTGTTCTCRGTGAAGCTTGCTAATCCCTTACCCTGAGGTGCTGGGAGTGTCTGCTGCTTTTGTGGAGGAAGTTAAAAGGTTGTGGTTGGCTTGTGGTTGATAGCATGTTTACCTAGGTATGCTCCGTGGGCATGAGAAGTCTCTGAGTTTGTATTGTTRCTTGTTCTGCTCATAATTTATCCCCATTGGAACAGCTTGCTCTAGAGGAGGCTTAAAAAAGCCTGGGTGTGCCAGAGCTTCAACCTGGGTCATCTGCAGGTCTCGCATTCCATATATATATATATATGTGTATACACTCCATATATATTATAAATATAATTAATATTTATAAACCTTAAAGGTTCACTTTAAAGATGTTCTATAAGGCTTCAAAAAAATGAAAGAATCAGAATTTCATTATCTGCTTGGTTGCAATTTTTATGAAAGTTCAAGTAAACTTGGCTATCTAAATGAAATCAAGAATTTATGGCTTTCAAGCTTTGAGAGAAAATCCTGCAACTTGTGGATTGAAATTAGAGTATTGGCAATGAAGTGTAGAAAAGATAGTAACAGTTGTGCAGACAAGTCTGATGAAATAGTTGGTATTGTCTTTTCTTTCTCTCTTTTTTTTTAATGCATTGTGATGTTGCACTGAGGTTTTTCCTTGTCAGATTTTTCATGTGTTCAGTATTTGTAGATTCAAAAGAAACTGGGTTCTGCCTGGGTCCCTCTTCTGTCATTGCAGTTTGGTTCCTTCTGCTATTTCAGGTCCATGTCTTTTCAAATCACTTGTCCTRAAAGTGAGGTAAGCCAGGACACAGCATACCTGTGGCATCAGTGTCAGAGCAGGGACTAGATTAATGGTATTGTAGCTAGCAGCTGGTATATTACAAACAGAGAAATATGTTCCAAAATACGTAATGAGGCCAGTGTTTATAACCTCCAATGTGGCTATCCATCGAAAAAACATAGTGGTTATAATTGGCAAAAGCTTTACCTAAGTATTCTTTGTTCACTTAAATACAAAAATGCATATAACCAACGTTAAGTGTATGTTTGCCTTTTTGTTGTAGGTGATGATGATAGACAAGAAAAACAACTATTAGTTATCACTGTGGTTTTTTTGAATAGAAATAATGTTRATTTATTGCTGTTTAAACTTATGTGTTCATAGTAATTTCAGTTGTGTGATCCATTTACAGGTTTTTAATGCAAAGACAGCAGAGCTCTTGAGTCACCATCAAGTTGAGATTCAACAGAAATTCCCCAAGGAAGGGTATGAATTCTCTGCTTTTGTATGTTTTCTACATTTCAGTAGAACTTTCTTAATTTCATGTATGATTGTTTAAATCCAAAGTTGCTGAATAATCAAGAACATGATATTGCTGTAAAAGATTGCATAGTAGAAAAGATGGCATAACAAGTATATTGATATCCAGTACGTGCTCTTAAGCAAGATAAACTTAAATTACTTAAATCTAAATCACTGACCAATCATTAATCTSTCCTTTGCCATCATGTTTAAAGTGGAACATTGGCCATTCCTACAGTTTAATCATATTCTTTTGCATTGAAATTTGCTTAGTTTGCATGTTTGTTTGGTGTTTTTAGTTTTGTTTTGGTTTGGTTTGTTTATTTTTTGTACTTAATTGACCTAGCGTTTACCTGTGTGGAAACAAAGCAAAACAAAATTCTCTATTTTCTACAGACATTTTTCTGTGGAAATACAACTTAGTCTTTAAAAGGATTTTGGAATCCATCATACTTTTTCTGGATATGTAAAACATATTTGTAATTAGGCTTTGTAACTAGGCTTGCATCAAATATTCAGGTGTTTCTCAGTCAGATTTGGAAACCTTCCATCTTTGTCTTAAATGTAGCTTCTCTTTGTTGTTGTTATTTTAATCTATTGACTGATGTTTACTGTTTGTTCAAGATGGGTAGAACAAGACCCAAAGGAAATCTTAAAATCAGTCCATGAATGTGTAGAAAAGACCTGTGAGAAACTGCAACAACTGAACATTGACATCACTAACATAAAAGGTATTTCTAGTACTTAAGGGCAACTGAGGGCTTTAACGTGCTTACGACTGAGCAAAGCAGATTCCCTACTTTTAAGAAGTCAATGCATAGAAAGGTGGCAGCATAGTGAGCCCTCAGAAAAAAATGTTAGCAGTCTTGAGAATTCATTCATGCATTTTAGCAATGCAAAGTCTACAAATAGTGAGAGACTGAGTGAGTTGGGCCTGTTTAGCTTGGAGAAGAGAAGGGTGAGAGGGGATCTGATTAACATGTATAAGTTCATAAAGGGGGAATGTAGAGAGGAAGGGGCCAAGCTCTTCTCGGTGGTGGCCAGTGACAGGACACAGGGTAATGGGTACAAGTTGGAACACAGGCAGTTCCATCTCCAYGTGAGGAGGAACTTCTTTCCTGTGAGGGTGCCAGAGCCCTGGCACAAGCTGCCCAGGGAGGCTGTGGAGTCTCCTTCTCTGGAGATCTTCCAAACCCGCCTGGATGCCGCCCTGTGCCCCGTGCTCTGGGTGTCCCTGCTGGAGCAGGGGGTTGGATTAGATGATCTCTTGAGGTGCCTTCCAACCTTAACCATTCTGTGATTCTGTAAACTTGCAAAATAAGAGACAAGTGATAAGTGAAAAATGTTGCCATTTAAAATAGGATCTATTGGCAAAAACTAATTTCGCTGTCAGTTTTGTTGCCATGTCATTTTGTGGCAAAAATGAGAGAGAGATGCAAAGCACATGAGTTAAGCAGCAACAGATTAAAGTTATGGTTTTAAAAGTAATATTTCTACACTATAACATGAAAAAGTTGGAAGCATTTTATTTCCCATTTACTTTCCCCTTCTCCTTACCTGTTCCTCCCTTCTCTCCACCCCACCCTACCCCACTCACCCCGCAAAAGGGGAAAGTAAACCTTCTGAAAAGGATCCTTCTTTCTGTTCTGTCCTGAAGCCATTGGAGTCAGCAATCAGAGAGAAACAACAGTGGTTTGGGACAAGACGACGGGCGAGCCTCTTTATAATGCCATTGGTAACTACTGTACTTTCTAAATATGAAATATTGTCAAGTGTGTTGTAGAAAAATGCTTTCCTGATTCTGTGCAGGTTTCCTCCTCGCTGCTTTGGTTTTGGTGATCTCTCTTATAAGTTCTGAGTTTGTATGAGCAGATGCAATTGGGGCCTATTTGTTACAGTTATTATTGAATGGATTAATAAGTCGTTTTATAGACTTTCAACAAAAAGGCAAAGCCTTGTTGGGTTTTGTGCATCATTAGCGTGCAATAAAGCTCTGACTTAGGCCAAATCACTTTCTTTTAAATGAAGGAGCTTACCAATTCTTCAGGATTCTTTTGATTTAACATAAATGGAAAACAAAAAAACGACCAACCAACAAAGCATTTTAAGTAAATATAATTAATTAATATAATATACTGGCTTGGATTTGCATAATTTAAATTTAAAACTGTGGCTTTTTCAGATTTTATCAGCAGAGAAGTGGTAATTCTCTGTGTTTGTGCTTTTAGCCCATGSCAAATACTAGATAATTTAGTTTAGCGTAGTGTGATTAAAAGAGCAGTACCTTCATGTTCAMATATATGTTGTTTACTACTATATGTTATGCCAAGCTGTGCCTTGATAACTCTGTTATAGTGCTTTAGTTCAAAGTTTTCATAGTAATAGTAAATAATCAACTTAGTGTTTGTTTTAGCCTTCTAATTTTGACATTCATCTGCTATAAACTAAAAGGTATAGTTAGTCATTTGTTTACACTCTGGTCGGAAAAAGATATATAACCTATTATGTGGAAGTCTTGTTTTGATTTATGAAATAATTTGTTTTTCTAAATAGAATGAGTCCTGACCAGTTTTAATTTTTGCAACAATCCATTAAGTATCTGAATCCGTTCTTTCAGTTAATTAATAAAGACATAAAGGCAGGAGTCTACTGATAGGAACTCCAGTTTTATAGGAGAAGCTCGTAGATGTCACTGTTCATGTATTAAAGGATTTGATTAATTAATTTTATTTGGACTTTTAGTGTGGCTTGACTTGAGAACACAGTCAACAGTTGAACGCCTTCTTAAAAGAATCCCAGGAAAAAATAAATCCTTTTTTAAGGTAAGGTTATTTCAGCCTAGTAACTGAACAGTTGGCGCTATAGTATATAATGGTTTTAAGAGATGTGTGCTTAAAATTCCATATAACAAAGTGACGTGGTTGTAGCTTTCAATCCCTTTTTAGTTTGTCATATAATAAAAAATGTGCTTAGTACACTACACAAATTTAAGACTATATCTGGTTTTATTTTCCTTGAGATAAGTTGATCACTCTTCCTATGTAACTCACTAGAGAAGTTAAAAGAATAATTGTCAGCAAGACTTAATTTTGTGGTTCCTGTTCAGTGATGACGTTGCTCMAAAAATCAGGAGCAAGTACAAGCATTCTCATCTAAAATCTATTTATTTATGTAAATATATAATTTCTTATTGTGTATCTGTTTTAAAGTTAATGCAATAAATTTTGCAAGTAGGGAAATATTAAAAAGTAAATATACACATGTACATTTATATTTGGAAGGTAAATGCTTGCAAAATGGTGTCATAATTCATTACTTAATGAACATAGGCAGGAAATGATTGTCAAAAAGCATATAAAGCTATTTACCCTCTAAGTAAAAGTAGAATACAAATTCCATCTTTCCTATGTTGTGTTGCTCCTCTTTTTTTTCTTTTCTTTTTTTTTTTTTCCCATCATTGTTTGCTGACCAGTCATATGGAGTTATCTTAGATAAGATAGGACTTCTGCAAACAACCATTTCCACGTAAATGGTCTTTGACCTGTGTTTTGTGACCTGCATTTTGATCTTTGTCCTTTAATGCACTAATGGTTTAGTTTTGATATTTTCAGGCTTACATATTGTGTGCCTTTTGCTTATTTAGAAAACAAGATTTTGTAATTTCTTTGGGCTTTTTCACATTTTTTTTCTCACTACTTTCACCTCTAAMTGTAATAGTCAGTTACATGGTCTTAACTTTTTTGTTTTTTAATTTTATAGTTCAGAACTGGTCTTCCACTTAGCACTTATTTTAGTGCAGTGAAACTTCGATGGCTTTTGGATAATGTGGAAGAAATCAAGCAAGCAGTTGATGATGGGAGAGCTATGTTTGGGACTATTGATTCATGGCTTATATGGGTATGTATTTATGAGTTCATAAGTTATTCCCWTTTTTTTTAAGGATTACCATTGAATATGCCTTATTCACCAGCATTTTCTGGTGAAGACAGACAAAAACAAAWTTTGTGCACTTACTTGCTATGTTTAACATATTCTACTATAATATTCTGAACAATTCTAGTTCAGACACAAACAATTTCTGTTTTCTGAACAATTTATTTTTCTTCATTTAAAAAAGGTATTTTTAGTTTCACAACTAAGCATTTACTAAATAAGACCATTTTTAGCAGAGCTTATAGGCAGAGCGATACAGTTCTAGTAAAAGCACTGTAACTGTAGTGATGCCCACATATCACACCGTCTCTTCAGTACACACTTTTTAAATTATGTGATTTTATTTTGTAGGTTTTTCCATTTATAGGTTGTGGTGAAATTCTGTTGATGCTTTTGAAAAATCTTGGGCTTTGAAAGGTGTATTAGCCACTTGTGCACTGTAAGAATCCAGGCATTAGTCCTGTGTCCTTGTTACGTCTGTTATGGTTTTGTTCCATTATATTAGGGCAGTGAAGCTGGTGAAGGGGCTGGAGCACAGACCTTACGAGGGGCGGCTGAGGTTGCTGGGATGGTTTAGTCTGGAAAAGAGCAGTTTCAGGGGAGACCTTATCACTCTCTGCAACTACCTGAGAGGAGTCTGCAGTGAGGCAGGGGTCTATCTCTTCTCCAGAATAACTAATAGGACAAGAGGAAACAATCTCAAGTTGCACCAGAGGAGGTTCAGGTTAGACATTAGGGAGAATTTCTACATGGGGAGAGTGGTGAAGCACTGGAGCAGGCTGCCTAGGGAAGCAGTGGAGTCACCGTCTCTGGCAGTGTTGAAGAAACGTGTGGATGAGGCGCTTGGGGACACAGTTTAGCAGGCAGGGTGCTGAAGGGCCTACAGTTGAGCTCGGTGATCTCGAAGGTCTTCTCCAACTGTGATGATTCTGTGATTCGATCTGTCTCTTTAGCGGTTGTGAAACCAGCAGAGTTTAGAACTGAGTTTAAAGCTTTGTAAATTTAGAACTTTTTGGAACTTYGTTGAAGTCGTAACTTTTCCTGGCTCATACTGCTGATGTGCTTATTCAGAGTTTGACAGGTGGGAAGAATGGAGGTGTTCACTGCACAGATGTGACCAATGCCAGTAGAACCATGCTCTTCAACATTCATTCCTTGGACTGGGATCCTGAACTCTGCCAGTAAGCTCAGATTTTCATTAATAGATTTAGTAAGTAATATTTTTTAAGAATAGTAAGAATCTCATCTAGACTAATATCAGCAGTTGTTATTGTATTTACTGTTACCATTAGTAATTAGAATTTGTTGTTGTCTCCAAATGCTCACATTACCACTATTAAACTTATTAAAGAGAGCAAGCCTTGATTTTCGTTTTCTTTTGTAGCTGGAAGGCTGACTCATGGAGATGATAACACTTAGTAGGTTTTTAAAATTTATTTAACAGACAAATTTGTAAGACAGTTACTACAATAGTGTCTGTAGAGTTTTAAGTTTAGATTTACCAGTTTAATTTATTGTATATATTTATATCTACATATTTGAATATAACTAAAGATACTGTTGTAAGAGGAATGACTTCCCACAAAGAAGAGCTGGGAAGAAGAGTTTCTTCAAAATATTAAAATATATAAGCTTTTACTTCATAATGCAGTATCGTGCACTGTAAAAAGTAGAGAAGCAGGCAGTCATAGATTAAACCCTAGAAATCAAGGTTACCACTGTAGGCAGTTTTTATATTTTAGCTTAATCTATTTAAGAGGAAAAAAAAAAGGCAACCTGCTTTCTGATTTAGCTGTAATTGTATACATGACTTATTTTGCATTGTGTTCAGGTTCTTTGATATTCCCATGGAAATACTTCCAAAAGTACGAAGCTCTTCTGAGATTTATGGCCTGATGGTATGTTTTTTGGTTTTGTTTGTTTTGTTTTGTTTTTTTAATTTATGCATGAAGATAATCTTGTAAAGATAAAACCATATCAGTATAAATTAGCAGAATTAGCATAAAGAAAAACTAATGCCATTTTCTAGACCAGTATTGCTTGATTCATGATTACTGTATCTATTGCTGTGCAATATTCTGGAAGGTGAAAATTTACTGTTTTCTACTTTAGGCCTCAAATGGCAAAACAAGTTGTGAGCGATTCTGATAAGACTAAAAAAATATTTTTACTGTCAAATACTTGCTAAGTTTGAAACTGTCAGGCAGAATGTAGAAGTCATACTGCAATTTAATCACTAGATTAAAAGTAATGAGATTTCTGTAAATAGGGCATAATCATTATGCTTCTTGTACAACTGAAATTTTCAGAGAGATGATGAGAATTGCTATGGAGGTCTTCACTGCTTAAGAAACCTGGACAAGTTGTGCARTGGCTCATTTCCTCATAACTGAAGGCAAGGTTTAGCTTACGTGGACTGTGAAATGACAAATAACACCTTTGGTTGCCTTCCTTTTGAAAAACAAACTCTCCCTGCAGTGTATATTTATATAGCAATTCACTTTAAAATCTTTTAGAGCRTTATGATGTTTTCTTAATCACACTGCTTTCCATGCAGCTATGAATATTACTTAAAAATGAATTGTTGCCATGAGGTTGAGGTCTCAGGTTTTGTTGCCTAGAGCATCAGCTCATTGTGATGTTGTGGTATGTAACGTATCCTTTTGGTTAGGTAAGGGCATAAGAATAGAATATGCTGGATATAGAGATTTTTATGGAGTAGAAATTGTTATTATCCTCCTATTTTATCATCTTGTATATTTGAAAAGTACATGCAAGCGTTTTGTAGTTAGGAAAAATTATGAGACCTTTATGTGCAATGTAATTCTAACTTGCATGAACCTGAAATATTTTTACTATTCTGTTAATGAAGATGCCGTTAGGAATCATAGTTGGCTTTAGTAATGTGAAGATTTGGAATGGGAATTGTTTTTGGGTGAGCAAATGATGCAAATGCAAAATGAAGCTACATGGTAATTGAAATAAAACAGCTGCTCACTGTAAATTTGGTAAATTTCAACTTTGTTTTCTCTTCCTTTTTCCACCCATCTATTCTTTTTTTTCTTTTTCTTTCTTTTCTTTTTTCTTTTTTTTTTTTGCTGACTATAGAAAATCTGTCCTAGCCTGGTGAGTAGAAGCTTTCATTAGGCAGACCTCCCATATCTCACTCATTCTGTTCAGATGTTGTGCATTTCCACTGATGAGAGGATAAGTTAAACCACATCTTCTAGGTCCATAAATTTGGCAAGTATATCCAAATGTGAGACCAATATATCCAAATGTTGCAATCGGAGCTCATCTCAAGGATATTTCTTAACCGTAATCTTTATTTGTTTGGTTTAATTTTCAGGCTGTTGAATGTTTCCTCTTACAATGAAGTCACAAATTAATGTTGGTTAATAATGTTGGTTGACTGGTTCTATAAATGTATTTTTTAATGCATTTATAAACTCAATTGCCTTAAATTCCAATTAATTAAAATTAGAATTAAAAAAAWAACTAAGATTCTTACTGGAAATGCACATGCATGCCTTCACTGAAAATGCATTGTCACAGTTCCACAGAGAAACAAATTACAGTAAGAGGTAAAGATTGACAGGGTATACATTTCTTATGATACTTACTGCAAGAATGTGACTTAGAAAGCATGTCTTGGTATTTGAAAGAAATTCTATATGGGACTTAATATGCTGTATTTTAAAATTAGGTATCTGTTATTAAAATCATTTTTTTTTCCAGTCACTTTGCTGTTTTTCACCTTCACATTTTAAGCTTCACAGACTGCATGATATTCTCTGCTTATTTTTCTGTACAGTATGGTTTTAACAAAATCTCTTTCAAGAACTATAAAGTGATATCAAGCATATCCATACGTTTTTCCTGCTAATTTTTGTTTCCTTTTTACACTATTTGCCTTCAATGCATTTTTTTTTTAAAATGACATAAAAGAAAAAAGTCTGGACTTTTAGTTACCTGCTCTGAGTCTTAACTGAAAGGTGGTTAGTGCAGAATAGTTAGTCCTTGCTATGTTCAGGTAGGAATTAATGCTTTTGATAAGCTTAATTTAAAAGGATTGACCTAAAGATTCACCTTCAGACTTCCCCTGAACACTTGTATCTGTGGGTTTCTTTTGTTTTGTTTTGTTTTTGCTTTCTTTGTGCTAAATTCTCAGAGAAACWAATGCTGCTACCAGAAATGTGTTTCTCCATGATAATGTCTCATTGCCTATCTTGTGGCCCCTGCCCACTTTTTCCTTAGAGATTATTTTTTCCTTTTTGAGATTGATCTATAGTCTGGAAGAATAAAGTTTCTAGGTTCTGCCTCATGTATTCCTACCATGATTCTGCCACCTCAAAAGTGATGGTAGAAAAAATGTTAACTGCAAACATTTTGCAGTTAAAAATACTATATGTCAATACAATGTAAACAGCAGTGATAGCACAGCTTGCTGCATTTATTTATTTATTTATTTACCCTTAGCTACTTTTTCCCGTGTTTTAATTCTTGGGTTGGGTTAGCCTCCATAGCAGTAACTAGATTATATGAACACACACACACACACACACACACACACACACACACACGCACGCACGCACGCACATATATTTATACATTGGAAGGATCTGCAGCTTCAGTGAAAATCTTTCGTGGCCTGCTGCTTTAAAAAAAAACATGGAAAAAAATCCTTGATTTGGAGGCCACTTAACTGATCTAGTCATGATTATAAGATAAATTTTGCAGTGATATTTCAGTAGGATAGCCAATGCACAAGTGTTTTCAGGTATATATTTAAAATGTGATCAAAGCACATTATTTAGTTCCTATGTTGATAGGAATGGGGTTAAAGAATGTGCTTTTGGAAATGTTCCAGAAGGTTCTGAATATTTTAAAAGATTATGGATATTATATAGAGGTAAGCAGGTTACATTCATTGGTCTCTTCCATTTTCATACATGACTGTCATCACACTAGGACGATGCTACGGTGTTCCAGGCTTATTAATGTTTCTATTGACTCTATTTTTGCCTATTAGAGCTTTTTCTGTATGTTTTCATTTTTTTGGCTGTGGTATTGAAATCTGAAATTTGGCTTGCAATATGCAAACACTTCTATCGTAAACGTACTTTAAGAGCGACTTTTCAAACACTAGAGACACGTGACATAGAGCCTTGTTTCATCGGTTTGTGTCTACGTCTGAGATGCATATTTTCCTTTCAAACACAAGCATAGATTATTTCTCATTACAAATTGAAATATTAGAAATCTAATTCTCTCCTTCTCTCTTTTTTTTTATTTCTTTTTTTTTTTTCCTTTTTTTTGTTAAATCAGAAGTCGGGAGCCTTGACAGGTGTACCAATTTCTGGGGTGAGTTCTCTTCAACTCAAATCCTGGCATGAGAACCTGATACTGCATGAGTGTGTCCTTATTGGAAAAACACCTTTAACACCTTTAACATGAATGAATCTTGCTACAAATTAAGTTGATGATTTTATTTATATATATATGTATATATTATTTATGTATAGTATTTATATATTTTATATTTTTTTTTAATAAGCTAATAATGAAGAACCCACTCAGTTACTAAAATAAGTCTTGGATTTAAATGTATACTTGACAACTTTAATGTGTTTGTATATTTCTGTTGGAAACTTAAGGTCTCTGAGTGACATCACAAAATGGAATCAAGTCATATTACATATATAAAATGAACTGATATATACTATCCATGAATGTTGGACAGATTCTCAGCTATTTCCAATATCATGTACATCCAAATAGTGTATTTAACTTTGGTTTCTTTAAATTGTTCACCAATTGACTATGATTGACCACAATTGTCACCAATTGACACGGTCACAATTGACCCTGACTATCACGACTCATTTTCACCTGCATTTCTTACACAGGAGACAGTAGTATTTTGCACATGTTGTCTCTATAGGTTTCTTCCTCAATTTTAATTACACAAGCACTGCTAATAGGTTATAGTTAGAATTAAATATATCTGCTCATGCTACTTGTCTGTGCATGAATCACATGCATCAACATTTACTAAAGAATCCCTCTCTTTTCAGTGTTTGGGTGACCAGTCTGCTGCTCTTGTGGGGCAAATGTGTTTTCAAGATGGTCAGGCAAAAAATACGTAAGTTATTACAGAAGTTGTGCAATAAACAGTAGGTCAGTCACTGCTCTGTTTTGAATTAACTGTCTTCTCTTTCAGTCTAACTGCAAAATATGTTTGTAGTTACCACATAACTGCAGCTCTACCTTTGGACTGTGTAGTCCTGCAAAGTAAATATGTCCTGACTTTCATATAAAATACTGAAGATTTTAAATTGTAAGGTACATTTTGGAACAAAGTGTGTGAGGAATCATTCCTATGTGGCAAGTGGTTTTTCATTTTAAAATTCTCCAAGGCACAGACTAAAGCAGTTGCAAATATTTAATTTCAGGGACYTAAAACCAGCTGTGTGTAAGAGAGCATGAAAGTTAGATTGCATAGATTCAAATGACAAGAAACATAAAGTATTGCTAGATTGCTAGGATCCATTTATGTTCTAGTGATTTAGTTTGTGCTCCATGTCCAGTTTAATGTGAAGACTTGTTAATCTGCCTTTTTTTTTTTTTTTTTTTTTTTTTTTTTTTTTTTTTTTTTTTTTTTTTTATCTCCTCTGTTCTCAACTTCTTAGTGTCCCTTGTTTAAAACAGCTGTCAGTTAAATCAGGGCACTGGAATAATCAAACATGTATTTGAGGAAGAGCTCTCTGTTTAAATGACTCACYGTTCCATTTACAATTGTGTGCTTAACTGAGCACGTAGGTAAACACGCAGTATTGGACTTTCACAGATTTAATTACACATTAATCTTTGCTGGTTGCTAATTAACTTTCACTTTAGCTTTTACATTTGTAAACAAATTTAATATTTTAATAGTTAGTGGCGTTGCATTTTAATAAAACAACATGAATATTGTGAGAAAGTATATTTATAACACAAGAGATCTTTGGAAAAAATATCCAGTAGTAGTTGAATGTCAGATGAGRTTTTTTTAATTATTTGTAACGCAATATTATCTTTTATTCTCTCCAAATATACCTGAGAATTTTCTCAATCATATTTTAAGCTACTGCTTTTCAGGACATTAATAATAGTAAGAGACAATTATTTAGAATAAGTTAGAGTGGATAGTGAGTATTTTTTGTATTCCTMTTACTAAGTTGTGTCCTTGTACATTGCGTGTGCATGTGTGCTCATGTACATGTGATATGGTCCTTCAAATAAGAAAAATGGGATTTTTAGAAATATTTGATCAGTATATATTTATTTTAAAAAGCAATTTCCTTGAAACGGGAACAAAGTTTCTTAAACTTTCTCTTTTAAAAGTTTGAATTTAATTTTGTGCAGTTCTTACTTTATAAAGTAACTTCCCTAATCAGCTTAATTTGAAGTAAACATGGCCACCAAAGAGGAATTCCCTCTTGGTTTTCAGCCCTAATGCTCCTTGTTTCAATGACTAGGCAAGAAATTGTCAGCCAGGAAGAGAAGACTGACTGGTATAAGATCTTTCAGCAGTAGCCTGCATTTGGATCAACCTTTAGAGAAAGGTTTTATGATCWAATAGTAGCGCATGGCATCCAAGCAGGGAAAAAAAGTCATATCTTGATCCTCTGCAGTGGAATCATGGATACCCAAACTGCAGGAATTGGTTATCCTCTAAGCATACTGGCATTAACTTTCCTTTCGTTTGACTCTAGGTATGGAACGGGATGTTTCTTACTGTGCAATACAGGGCAGAAGGTCAGTGTTTTTTGTTTTTTGTTTTTCCAGTTGTTCACTTGTTTTTAACGATTTTGAGTACTCAAATACAACCGTAAATCAGACTTTCTTAAATTTATTAACGTCAACTGCGTAGCTGCAGGAAAACTGCACCTATTACTCCAAAACAATGGAAATAATCATTTGTTCAAGTTAAAGACTCAATTTCATAGTTTCCAACATGAATTTTCCATAGCAAGTTTCTCACTCTTTCCTTCCATAGGTTTCTTAACCTCACACAAGAATTGCTGAGTGTTCTGCTAGCTAACCATATGCTTTTCTCCTTGACTTGGTTACTTCAGTTCTGCCCTTTGAGGTTTTTTTTCCCATTTGTTGTCTGTAGTAGTATTAGTAAATAATGGAAAAGTTAGGCATCCTTCTTAGTCATATCTCTTTCTAAAGAACTCCCATTCTTGGTTTTTAAGAGTTTGGAAAGATCTGTTACCACTTTCTGGCCCTATCTGTGGGAACAGGAATTAGCTGAGGAGCCTGTCTTAGGTGCTTAGTTAGTGATAAATCATTTATTTTGTTGAAACTCTTAATATTTAAAGTTTAAGTAAAGATTTTACTTTGTTTATTATATTTTGAATATTTTTCTATATATTCTGCCTCTGTTCATGGCTTACCTTTTTCTTTCCTCTTCCCCTTTTAGTCTGTGTTTTCTGAGCATGGTCTTCTAACCACAATAGCTTACAAACTGGGCAGAGACAAACCTGTTTGTTATGCACTAGAAGTAAGTATGGTAATTTCTTCCTTTTTATAGTGATACAAATTATCTTGCTACATACATATAATATTGGAATTGAATATATTGGAAAACAGTAGTAAAGAATATGTCTTTTGATTATTTGTAGAGAAAATGTTCAGGTGCACAGAAATTTTAAAGAAATTGCATTATGGCATGAGTACTTCAGGGCTTATGTGTGGTTTTGATTACCCCATCTCCACCTCCAATCTAAATTTTTTGATTTAAATAAATATGTTTCTACATTGCATCACTTATTTGTAGACCATTAGAGTGAAAATATTTTTTTCTATTGCATWATATTGCAAATCTAACAGATAATTGCATATGAAGATTGTGTTAAAAAGGGGGGAAGTTCTCTCTCATAATAAAAATTATGATTAAATATCTTTGTCATTCTAATGGTTTTTATTTTTAACTTTTTATAAACTGAATSAAATGACTAAGATGAGAAGCATCTRAATTGTGTGCTTTTGATGTACTAAAACATAGATGCTTACTTACAGAATCTAGTTCCTCAGTTTCCTCTGCCACTCAGAGAACATCCAATTTCTCTAAATAATTGGATTTTTACTCCTTAATTTTCATGTTTAATGGGTTTAAAACTCTGATTCTCAATCACAGRTTGGCTTAGCAGCTGTGTTGCAGCAAAACTTCACTGGGATTTGTGGAATAAGTATTTTTTCTCCTAGTTTGCTTAGTACATTTGGTCTGTTGGTTACTCTTGAARCACCCTGATTTGTCTGCTGTTCTTGAGCTTTTTAAATGAGCCCATTTTTCCATGTCAGCCAGACAATACTTGGTGGATTACAGACTCTTGTGCAATGTGAAAAGCTCTATTCATTTCATTTTCTTCYCCCAAGGAAAGTGGAACTTCCATTTGCCATGTTCTGATCAACTTGGGGTTTTGTTGTTGTTGCATTTTGTTATTGTTGTTGAATCTATGTTCTTGAAGTGAGAATTAGAACTGTCTTGAGAACGTTTCAAACTTCAGCGTGCTCAGGCGTGCACGTGCTCTGTTTCTTCCTCATCTCCAAGCCCTTYCCTATGCTGTCTGAAGAAATGGCTTCAGCAGAAGGTAGTGAATACTCCCTGCTCCTGCATCCAGCCTAGGATGGTGTGCAGTGTGACAGCTGAGACACTTGTGACAGAAGTGGGTTCAGTTTTTCTTTTAATCAAACCTCAATCTCATAACTGTAAGAACTAAGTGGTTAGCAAACACCCTTGCCTCCTTCTAGCAATGACTTTGAATAGAAATACAGTTGCACTTCTGTTTTTGTTGAGGCTTGGCCTAGGAGTCTGGAGGCTGTCTTTTTGAGGAAACCATTTGGTCTCCGTTGTGAGATGGAAGCCATGCCATTCATCCCATTGTAAGATAGGGGCATTCAGAGCCATTTGCTGAGACAACATGGGAATTTTGTTGGTCTTTTTGGCCAATGCTTAACTTTCTTTCTAGACATTTGTAGTTAGACCACTACATAGACCACTACTGTAGCATTTAAAGAGCTCAACTACATAATGAGTCTAATTTTTTAAAAATCAAAGCATGAGAGTTTTAATTTAGTAGAAAAGGATAGTGGGCCTCAGCATTGTATATTCAGGAGGAGACCCAAATTAGAGGGAGCAAAAAGGTTGCTTAGCAAGTGTCATTGTAACTTCCCTGAAAGGGAGGGAGGAACTTTTTTTTTCAAGGATGCTAAATAACAGGCTGCTATTCTTGCATGGTGACCTCGAGCTGCCGAAACATGCTGTCAACATTCTTGGGWGTACTCTACGTGCAGCTACCTCTCCTCTCCAGTCCTGTAAAAATGAACATGATGCTACCAGTTGTGCTCTCCTGATCTTGTAGTGATATTCTTTTTTCCTTTAGGGATCTGTTGCAATAGCTGGTGCTGTTATTCGTTGGCTGAGAGACAATCTAGGTATCGTTAAGACTTCACAGGAAGTTGGTGAGTGTTCACAATTTGGAGCTGTTAATCTTTCAGGTTTTCTTCTTACCCATCTTGATGTCTGCAATGTTGAGTAAAAGCTCAAAGCAGTCAAGTAAGCAGAAACTGCAAGATATGTAAATTTGATGTCACAGAATCACAGAATGGCTGAGGTTGGAAGGGACCTGTAGAGATCATCTAGTCCAACCCTCCTGCTCAAGCAAGGACACCTAGAGCACACCTTTGTATTCAAATAATTCATTTTGCATCTCTGGAATCATTGCTTATTGACACGTGTATTTCATACAGCATCTCGCTGAGGTCTTTGAAACCCATTGTYAGCTTCATTTTATTACAGTTCATAATTATTAATAATTGTCCTAGCAAATAGACGTCCAGGAATGTATTACACTTATAGTGTATTTCCTGGTTTCATAAAACACTGAATTTTCCAAAGCCAGTAGTGTGTAAGTCTCATCCATGGAACCCAGTGAAAACTGAATCTTAAAGCAACATATGCATTCCTAACAAACAAGAGAACCTGAAACCCGAAACATGCTGTCATTTATATAGAAGGATTCATCTACATCAAAGCAGTAGAAGACCTCCACTTGCAAAGCTGTCTCTTTAATGAAATTGTAGGTGATAATGTAATCTGTTTTGGCTAACAATATCATAATCCTTTGGAATACTGGTAGCTGATGTTTCTGATAGAGCAGAACTTCAAACAAGTGAATGTGAAATATTAGAGAAAATAGAAATACAAAAAAATTGAAAAGGAAGAAAATATTCAGAAGCCTGCAAGTCTCAATTTGAAAGAGACTGCTTTAATGAGATGTAGGAAATTCAGTACATTTTGTAATATTTTATATATCTATTCAAAAGTGGAAATATGTAGAACTCAAAATTCGCTTATAACTTCAAAGACTAGGCAATAACAGAGACTGTCAAGCTGTTTTTCAAGTAAAAGCTTCATAGATCCATATGGAAGCATCCATGCCTTTGCCACAGAATTATCCAGTTGTCGAAACGCTTTGGTACCCATTGGCTTCAGAAGTTTGACTAAACCTTTATTAGGTTTAGAATTCAAGAACTTTAATCATATTGGCATTACTAAAATCAAGTGGGAAATTTTCACCATTTCTCTTTAATAAAACAACAACAAAAATAATTTATGTTTTAATAATTAATATTTCAGTATTGGTGAACTCAGATATCCAATGTTATTACTCGGCATTAAGAAACTTTAGATTTCCTTGTAGCAGGGCTTGTAATTATATACTTAGGCTATGAATTTAGAGTTCTAAATCCATTTGAAATTTCTGGGAGTTTAGTTCTTAACTCCCTTTGGTCTTAATGCAGTTTCCTTTACTTTCACTGACTTATATGCAAGGGAAGTGTAACTTTTTGGACCACGCTGAAGGATACCTTTTAAAAACCTCACAGAATTTAGGTTAACATATTGAATACATAATTTCAGATTTTAATTTTGATTTTTTTTTTGTTCATTTTACATATCCTGCAGTTTCTTATACTCCACCTTCCACTGAAAATGAACAAATAGTTAAYGAGCTGAATGTCAGTTATTTAGATTTTCTGCTTGTTTATGGCTTGGTTATTTATTTTTTAGCTCTTTTACATATTCTGAAATATTCCCTATTTAAATAATAACTTAAAGTGCCATATTTAAGTGCTGGTACCCTTGTGAAAAGCTGTGTGAAGACTGTTTATGTCTGTGTGTGCATTAGAAAAACTGGCTGCAGAGGTGGGGACTTCTTATGGCTGCTACTTTGTGCCAGCATTTTCAGGACTGTATGCACCATACTGGGAACCCAGTGCAAGGGGGTAAGGATCTAATTAAACACTGCATTTACAGGTAGATTTAATTATTTGCGAACACTAACACTGTTTCCCCCAGTTTTGTGAACTCAGTTTTACTTTTGCCTCTTTGGTGTATCAGGATACCTTGTTCTCTGTGATGTCTTCAACAGAGAAACGTGAACTAAAATTRTCTGTCTCAGCTACCTCCTGTAAGAGAAAAATAAGATGGAGATTTGACAGGGATACCACTTGGACTGAGTTGTAGATTCTGGAGGATGATTACAGGATAATTTTATCATTCTCAGTAATAAGGGTCCTGTCTCTTTTTTCATTTTTTTTTTTTCTCCTCCTTCCTCATGCATACCTGTGACCTGTGAACATATAAAGTGAAGATTTTAATGCTGATTAGTTTTGTGAGATCAGTTCCCCATTGCTGCTGCTTTCACGGTCTCAGATACAGGCTACTTAATTCTTTCCCATCTTGCTCTCTCTCCCTCCTCTTCCCCCATAAGTCCAGCTCTCCTTCGCTTGCCAATCTATTGCRTAGGCCGATTCCTTCCAACACATTTTGGGGTGATTAATAGTGATACTGATAACTGGTAATAGTTAGAACTACTAGTGCAAACAACATCCTTCTACTTGTATTTTCTGCTATTGTGAGTTTGCCTACTGTTGTTGGAATCAGACCATGCCATAAGAATTACAGAAAGTATACAGAAGTATAAGTTTGCTAAAATGAGGGAAAAAAAAAAAAAAGGCTTAAAGGTTTTGAGTAGTCTCATCTTTAGAATTAAGGTATTTTTTATAGCTACAGGAAAAAAAAAGTCCTTATATATAAATAAAACTGATAAGACCGATAAAACTGAAAGACTGATAAAACTGATGAGACTGGAAGAGTTTTAATCTAGCAGGCCTAGGTCTGAAATATTTCCCTTCTGATAAAGATGTGTGTTCTAACTGATGCATTTTCTTTCTCTTGAACAGTATTATCTGTGGCCTTACTCAGTTTACAAATAAAAATCACATTGCCTTTGCTGCACTAGAAGCTGTCTGCTTTCAAACTCGAGAGGTAAAGACAAATTAAGTCTTAATAAATTCACTGAAAATTAATATGATATCGGGCACTGTAACTCTTCAGGAATAGAGGACCAGAAGGACTTCACAAAGATTAATGAATCACTTGATATTGTGCTTGGATGTTATCTTTCTCTTCATATGGTGCTAATGTTGATGAATTGCTCCTTCAGACTTGGCTGCAATGATCTGGTTGGCTGGTGCCTTATTTACATGGGCAATGTTGTTCTTTATCAGCTGTTAGGATGCGGTTTTTGTGAATCTCAAGACTTGCAAAACACAGATGCAATCCAATGACAAGACCAATGCCRTAACTAAAAAGTTACATTTTTTCTATGGCATGTGAGATTGTGGTTTATACTGTCTGCGGTGAAAGAAATGGCTTGCATTGCTACCCAAGAACAAAAATAAATTTCCTATTGCCTTTGCCAGCATTCTACAAAAGCAAACCAAAATTCTCAGTGAAGAAATGAAGCTTTTTACCAAATTAAAGGGGCATCTATGTTCTGAGGAATAAGAAATGGTTATATCACCACTCCCTATTAATTTATGTTTCTCTTGTGTTTTGTACAAATAGAGACCCCTCAAATATAACAGTCAAACTTTGATTCAATTGCATGTTTTTAAACTGATGTTGTTATTAGTGCTGAGGTTTAAAATAACACCCATCTAATTCTGTGTGAGAGGAGGAAAGCAGCTTAATTCTGCCATGACAAAAAGTAGAGTAAGGAGTACTTCTATAGAAAAGAGCTAGAAACTTCACCTGGGCATCTCCGAGCCCTCCGAAAGCCATGAAGGGGCTTGAAAGCAGCATTTATCTCTGATACCAGAAATCAGGCTGACATTGCAGGGACGGACCCGACAGCCCAGTTTGCAGTCTCTTCCTCTTTTTCCTTCTTCCTCCTCCCATCCATTCCCTCTCATGTGGCAGCTCAAGAAAGGAAACATCAGGGAAAAAGACCTGTCGTGTGTGATGTGAGTAAGAGGAAGAAAGCTTTCAGACTGAGGATGAAGTTAACTGTTTGAACCAATCTAATACTTCCTCATACTTTAGTGAATGTGCTTCTATCATAATTATAGGAGTGCCTGAGTAGGTCTACCACGCACACCTAGTAATTAATCTGATCAGTAGATTAACTCCTAGTGATGCAGATAAACATATGTACAATTTTCAAAGGTATATTGTTAGTTCTGTCTTTTCTGAAACCATTTCTTGTGCTACAGATGTAATAAAAAGCACTTTGACAGATATCAGTGATTTAAATACTCAGCTCTCAGTTATCCCTTGCAAACAGTAAAATCCTTTCCACATATTCATCTCTCCACCATGCAAAAAAAAAAGAAGACACAGAATTTTAGCAACGCTTACATTAACAGTTTAGTCTTAAAGTCTAATGAAATGTAAAATTATAATTTTCACTGCCTTATCAAAAATACCTGAAAGTTTGCTCTTTCGAAATAGTTCAGTGGGAACTACTGTGCACTGAACTATCTCCCAGAATGCCAATTCAAATGATGTAATTCCACCATTCTTTAATGCTTCATCTTAGAACAAGTAGACAGATAGACAACTTGTAGTCAGCTGAAGAGCTTCTTTCAGGAATACTTCTTCCTAGGGCATCTTTGATGTAAGCTGTGATTGTTGTCTTCTGCCTAGTAAGTTGCCATCAATTTTTCTTATTTTTTCTCAGGCCTTATAAGAAACATGTAGGGCTAGGGTTCTAGTATCAGAAGGAATGCTTTTCTTGCACTATGGTTTTTGGAGTATTATGATTTCTGCTGTATATTAGACAAACCTGTACAGTTGCTAATTCCATGATGACTAAAACTTGGGGTTGCATATTTGGGGGGAGACAACTATTTATTTTACACTCTTTAGCAAACACTGACATATCAGTGTTTTATATGGAGAGGATTTCATAGATTTCTCTATAATTCAGTCATAACAYATGTTAATCTTTCTTAAGATTTTAGATGCTATGAACAAGGACTGTGGGATACCACTAAGCCARCTGCAAGTAGATGGAGGAATGACCAATAACAAAGTTCTCATGCAACTCCAATCAGATATCCTCTGTATTCCAGTAGGTAAGGTGAAAGTACATCTATACTTTCTTTATAAAGGAAAAGAAAAAGGAAAAGGAAAGTTTTTATGGCTAAGGAGGACCAGTCAATTGGTCTTTTTTTGGTGAGGGGCATTGCTGGTCTCTTAGTCCTAATTGTGAATGTTCTTTTTGCAGGGGAGAAAAAAAGTTACTGGATCTTGCATCAGATGTTGAGAATTATTTTTTGTAGGACTCTTGGACTGTTGTTTATACTGTTGAAATATTATACCATTATGAGTGCATTGAACCTTGAGTTTATCATTTTGATTTCTAAATGTCTAATATCTTCTAAAATCAGTGAAATTAATGCTCTACTGCAACATACTGGCCCTGAGAATCYAGTGCAGAGTTAAACCACAACTTTGCACCTCCACTGCTCATGTTCTTGAGTAAGCATTTCCACAAGTAGAAAATACACTTTTTGTTTTTGTTGTTCCCCTGGCCTTCACAAAACTTTGATCTCATTTACAAGTAATGAAACAACCTGACCACTCTTTCTCCCAGAACACCAATAATAATAGGAAATTCAAACCAAAATGGTTATGGTTGTTCTCTTCTGCTTGTTTCTCTAAGGCAAATAAGATTTCACAAAGTCTTTACTTTCACCCACCCTTAAGACAAGCATTTTATAAATGATCTTATAACACTTCCTTTTTAGAAAATCCCTAGAATGATTAAAAGGATTTTTATCCTTTGAAGAATGTGTTTTAATACACAGTGTGCAGGACTTTTTGGAGACTTCATTTGAAAAGTGTGATTAGAGTATTTCAGTATCAGTGAAAAGCATACATCTTTATCAAGATAGATTTTAATATGTCTGACAGATAACTAAAAATTGTTGAAAAAAGTGAGTTATGCTTTAGCATTCTTAGGGATGCAGTATGTCACTGAGTAACATCAGGATATTATGATATATTGATAAATGGTAATAAAATTTTTAAAAAATGGATATATTGATAAATGGTAAAATGAGATATGCTGGTGATAAATCTGAGGGAACCTTACACAGTATAGTTATATAAAATATGAATCACTCATTGACTGTCATGAAAAATTGTCATGCCTTCTCTCTGATTTACTCCAGTAAAGCCATCGATGCCTGAAACAACAGCTCTAGGAGCTGCTATGGCAGCAGGAGCTGCAGAAGGAGTCGGAATTTGGAGTCTGAATCCTGGAGATTTGACAGCAGTGACCTGTGAAAGATTCGAACCTCAGATCAACCCAGAGGGTAAAAACCTCTCAGAACTTAAAAGYCTAAATTTTATGTAGAGTAGATCAAAGTTTTTCTTTGTTGCATTCTGATACACAGCAATATACAGGAAAGCATGTTGTTGACATAATTATTGCATATGCATGGCAAATGCATTTTTTGTCTCTTTCTTTAACTTTTTGCACAAGTTCTTGTTTTATCCCCACTTTGATTCTCATTCCTGCTGTAACCCGTACTTCAAATCATTGTTTTCAACATTGGAGGACTTCTACATGAATAACAATGCTTCATTTCTTCCTGCTTGTAAATATGTTTAGTGGTGAACAGGCACCAAGTTGTTTAAAATTTCCTTTTTTGCTTGTCTGCCTTTGTGCAGAGAGACTATACTGTGAAAAGGTGTGGAAAGCCAAGACTACAGTCTCTGCTTCTTAAATATTTGTAGTGGTATTCCTATAAATTCATAGGCTTATAAATTCCATTTACTGATTTCTCAATTTCAGAAAGTGAATGTCGCTATGCCAGATGGAAAAAAGCTGTGATGAAATCTATGGGCTGGGAGACATCTGAAGCTCCTTCAAATGGTAAACCAATGATTATTGCAGGCTGAGTATTGCTAATTTGCCAGGTAGCTCAGGTGATTCCTCTTGAGATTCATGACCTTTTCTGTTCATACTGTCGCTGCTCTATTCAGTTAATTTGAAATCTATTACTTAAGTGTTGTGGAAAAAAGCACAAGGCAATAGATGGGCTTTGACTCTTGAAAGGACAAAGCAACTTTTTGTGGGCTTCTAAAAAGAGGATATTAATCAGMACTAAGCTGCAGGTTTTGCAGGATTGCATGGCTTAAATCCTCCCTAAAATAATAGATTCAGCTTAATGCTGAGACCGTACAATGATTTCTTAAGCTTTGCTGTATTACACCCTTATGTTGCAAAGGAGAAAAATTTTATTCTGTATTTTTTTTCTTGCTGTATCTTGCTTTACTATATRCTGTATAGATAACCATCTATACAGTATGGGATAGATAACCATCTCAATCTGACCCACAAAAATTGAGAGCAAGAAGTTATCATAAAATCAGGGAGGCTGTGGAGTCTCCTTCTCTGGAGATCTTCAAAGCCCTTCTGGCTGCCACCCTGTGCCCCGTGCTCTGGGTGTCCCTGCTTGAGCTGGGGGCTTGGACTGGATGATCTCTAGAGGTCCCTTCCAACCTCAACCATCCTGTGAAAACACAGACTTGCACAGACCTATTGCCCAAATACAGAAAATACACAAACATTTATGAGGGACTAAACAGGGTCCTTCTTTAGAAATAGAAGGCTCTGGCCTGTCAGGTTCGAATGAAAGCTGTAGGCTTCTATCATTGAGTTTATATTTCTGCAGCATTTCAGGATAGGTTTTCAATCCTGAATCGAACTACTTTGTAGATGCAGTCATCACTTAATTTTTCTTTCACTGAAGCTAAACAAGCTACTAAAATGAGAAATGTGAAGTTTTAAACTGTCTTCAAAATGTAAACTCTTCCCAGAAGCCCCAGTTACAGCTGCATGAAGCATCTAGCTTTATTACTGAAAGATAAAGCTAAAATTTTCCTTCTATGATCCTATACATTCATATATGTAACTAATTTTTAGCCACGTAACACTATGCTTATACCATTTGCCTTTGGGACAGGATTGGGAGAATTGTTTGTGCGGCAGCACAAGTAATAAGTTCATTTCAGCATGGTCCATTATTGTTTTGTAGCCTTATATCTTAACTTTGTACTATGTTTCCTAAAATTACATGTTGATATGCATCATATTTTTTGTTTCCTTTTGAAGTATAAAAAAATCTAACCTACAGAAAATAAAATTAGCTCTTCAGCTAATGTGAAAAAGGRAGGTTCATCAAATCTACCTTCAGTGATTACCTGATTTACCTGTGTAGGAAAAAAAAGTAGATATTTGTCCTCTTCTCAATTTGAAACTTTTTTTTTCCTGCCTGTTAGGAGCATTTAAGATTGAAGAATTCTAGATATAGCCTTATCCTACAWAGTTCTGACAGTGGAATTTGAACTTAAGCTCTCATCATGAAATTCTGTTTCAAATTATTATGGGGGGTCATGAGCAAACTTTTTTATCTTTCCTGCAAATGTCACTGCATTTGTTACTTTTGCTGTTCATATGATTCTTTACACATATATTGCAATTTATATATATTTCTCTTTTGATTTGCTTGACTGGAAACACCTCCCCCTGGATGACATCAGGTGACACTAGTATCTTCTGTAGTCTGCCTTTGGGTTTTTTTATAATGAGTAGCATGATAATGTTAATCGGAGCAAAGTACGTCTCAGGTTAGTTGTTATTTGAATTAGATCATTTTAAAAGCTGTCTGCASTAGTTTAAGTGTTCTTGTTTTTGTCTTATGTCTGTTCATTTTCAGCAAAAATGACTGTGATTTTTGTTGCTCATGCACACGACTATTATAAGGTTGTGTATTAGATACATGGTATTAAAAGAAACCAACTGAAGACCAGCTGGAATTCATCATCATATGCCGTGAATTTCCTGTTAGATATGCTTGAAACCTTGAACTCCTTTCCCTTCATCAAGCTGCTGCAGGTTGTAATAGGTTATGGAAAGGAAATAGGAAATAGATTGGAGCAATATGGCGGAGTTGCACTTAGCATGAAGTTCCATCCTTTGTCTTGTAGTTCTCATAAAATTAAAAATCATTTTGAGGATTTGACTTAACTATAATAAGAAGGCTTCTCTTCCGTTCTGGAAAGGCTTCCTGAAAGGCCCCTTTCTTTCTGGTCACCTTGGAAGTACTGTATGGACAGAAAGCTTCTTCCACTAAATCTGTCGAATACTCTCTTCATACTTTGTTCTTAATTGATAAGTCATTTTCCCTTTGTATAAAGAGAGGAAACCCTGATAAGCCTATTGATTAAACTCCCTATAAGGCTTAAGGGAGAGGGACTGTGTGCATATGCAACGAAGATGCATCTTTAACTTATATTTTATTGTAAAAAGAAGTTCTTATTCTAGTATTAGTTACTTCTGCCAGAAATGAGACATTTTACTAACATATTTATATGGTAAGCAAAATAATTTTATATGKTGATGTCATTTGTTTGTAGTTTTTGTGTTTTTATAATTTAAATCCAAGGAAGATGTTTTATAGCATATTATTTCTTAGTGGGTTCTTTGGATGTGGTTGTTTTTTGGGGGTGGGCCACTCTAGCATGCTCCTATGGTGATGTGTTTGTATTTGGGGTTTAGTCATTCAACCTGAATTTACTGTTTAACTGTATTTTTCCTTGCATGAAGAGACCGTCTGAGCCTATAGGAGAACTAAAATCAAACTAATCAAATGCTTTGCTCAGTAAAAATAAAACTGAATGAATGGGTTGGCATTGATTTACTAACCCTGGGATGCATCTGTAAATGAGAACAGTCTTGAATATGAGGAACATACGAAAACCAACTGTGAATAAGTGGGTAAATTTTTAACAAGCTGAACTAAGCAACTTGAATGTTAATTGTGGGTCAAGGTTTCTTGACCACATGGTGGCTAGCTACAATAATATCAAAAGCAATATTAAGTGGACAGAGAAGCACCTTAAACTTTCAGTTTACTGCTTTTTAAAAACAACTAATCAGTAACCTGCACATATATCCAAACCTGTGCTGTTGGAACCCACAAAAACAGACTTTGTTTCCTTTTCCTGAGCGTGCCAGTGCTTTTCCTTCCCATAAAGGGAACACATTCAATTCACTGTGGTCTTCAAGACCTAATTTCCTCTCGTTTTCCAATAGCAATAACTATTAAGGGGGTTAGTGTGTGTAGTCTGTAACTTACATGGTGCAATTGGGAAGGGGAGAAGATGCAGTTTTGCTCAGCTGTGTGTTGGAAYGCGATACAGAGCTTGTGTTGCTGATGGGAACTCCACGGCTCCCCCTCTAGACCTTTGTTCTGATAAATCTGCCTTGGCTTTTAAAAGACAGAATTAGCTGACCAGGCTTTCCTTCTAACCTACTGGAACTTCATTAATGAATTTGTTACGTTTTATCTTTTAATGAAACACTGGAACTCCAACGCAGTCATCGGCCTAGAAAGTTTGAGAGTTGAGCCCGCTCTGAGCTGAATCGGTCCCTCGTGTGCTGACGCAGCAGTAAGTCTTGCAGGGCAGCGGTGCTGCCGTTAAACACGGCCGCCTAGGGCAGGGCTGGGATTTTACGACTGCAGAAGTGCAAGGGAAAAACCTGCTGTGCAGAACAGACCACTAATGTTGCAAAAAACAATAAAGGGAACGGCTGAACTAACTGCTTTTGCATGCAACACTTGATGAGCAAATATGAAGAACAGCGCTGCTTTTCATGATGTCCTTTCATGAACTGATCAAAAGCAAAAGCCGAAAGCCGATCCGTTATTTGCACTTTATGATCTTTCTTTTTTTTAATGTTGAGAAGCACCTCTTTTTTTTTTTTTTTTTCCCCAGTCTTTCAAATGCATTTGGGAACTAGATACCTGCAAGATTACAAGCTAGTGCATAGATAAACTTTTTGATGGTACAGAGGGAGGGGTTGACTGAAAATTTATATTATTCTATTAGGTTCAAATTTAAAGAAGTGCCTTTGTGTGCTTACATTTGCTCAAGCGAGTTATAAAAACAGAATTAGTTATATATAGGACCTCAAGTCCTTTGCTTTTATCCCCACAGAAGAAGCTGTCAATGCTGGTAGTGTTGGTGTATTTCTCTTACTTAAACACTCTTACTGCTTTGTTTTTTCTGTGATCCAGTTTTTGCTTTTTAGTCTTTCGRATTGTGATAGTTGCTGCCAAATTGCAAACTGATTTATGTATCAGGAGCACCGTTGCAGTTCTTTGAGTTAGTGGCAGTATTTTCCATATTCAGAAAATATTAGGCTTGGAATATCCTCCCTCAGTCCTTCTGCTTGTTAAAAGTTTACCCATTTGAATCAGTGTGGTCTCCTCTCTCCTGCTGTGTGCCCATCCTACACACTTAGCACCTCTAGCATCATTGGAAACAAGGGATGGCTATACTGGACTCCTCCTATAGCTCAGCTGTATTATAGAGTAAATGTTTTTGGGTAATTTCTTTGCCACTAATACACATTCTTTCCCGTTTAAGGTACAGATAAATGAGAGCACTTAACGGATTGCCTGGACGCAGCTGACTTTGTTTGTTTGTTTTGTGTGTGAAGAGATTCCAGCACCAGTGTGATTGTACAGTTTGTGTGACTAAATCCATGTACGAGCCCGCCTGTTGCCCGGCCTTGGCCACCGTCCCGTGCCCGTGCCCGTCGGGGCGCCGCCGAGGACGTGGCCCCGCTCCCTGCGCCGGCGCCGCCGGAGCCTCTGCGCTCGCTGCCTCCCGCCATACCCAATCACAGCCTGAAATCGGGAAATTTCAGAAGCTTGAGCTTTGTTCAAGAAAATCGACGCTTAAAAACCCTCTAGGATAATATCAGATGTTTTTCTATCCTTTCCAGGGTTTTGGTACTTTAGCAAATGCACTGCGGAAAGTTACAATGATGCACTGTAGAACTGTGTAGACATCTTGCAACGTTTCTTCCAGCTGCTATGGATTGCCTGTCATATTTCTGTGGTTGCCAAAGATGTTATTTTAGTGGCCATTGGTCTGAGACCCCTTTGATGGTACAAACCTTTCACACAGTAGCTCCGAATGTCTCTGTGGTAGCACATGCCACTGGTTTGGCAATGCAAAGGCTGCAGGTATAGTCAGCAGAGTACTATCAAAATGACTGATCACAAAGTTAAATGGAAGTTTGGTTTAGCTTCCAGCGTATGTAGCCAGTTTGCCTAGTAAGTATTTAAGACACTAAGACCTGTACCTGTATCTTTAAAAAGGTAGGAGAAATAGATGTTTCCATTAAGGCTATATTTCATATTTTTGCCTGTTTCTGTTTGTTTTGAAATACAAATTTGCTGCAGCTTGCAACTCAAAGGAGAGCTTCTTAGTCCTGTGTAGCTGGTAACTCTTAAAATTTCTCCGATCAAAATACTTTTCTTGACCAATACTGCATATGCTTTGTCATCTTGCTTAAGGATGTCTTGCCAATTATGTGTTAAACTTCCAAAATTTGGAGCTAAATTAGTTTTGTTGAAGAGGGTCCACTCCCTATTAAATATCARTGCTCTAGTTCTTGATCTCACTTAGCACATCTCAGGGACCAAAATCTCCCTTTCAGTTTCCATGTCTAGTTTCAACAGGAAGTTGTCCAAAAGTATGCTGGGTGAACCCAAAATCCTGGCTGGGAGCTGTAAGCACTTGGCACCTGAAACTGGAGCTGGAAGCAGAGGCAACCTACTTGAAAACTGACTTGTGACCACTCTGAAGCTTCAGATCCTCCGTAGGTAAAGAAATGAGGCAATAACTTCGACTTCAGCTTCCCTGTTGCTGTCAACAGCATGAGAAATGCCAGCCTTGCCGAACAGGTCGGGAAATGTGGTCTTGGATCATGTCACGCTGTAGAATGATACTGAGGTTATCTGTGGGAACAATGACTTTGAAAACAATTTACAAAGATGTGGTTAAATGCACTAGGAGTCAAAGGGAGTGTTTTTTATTTTGGTTTTTTTTTTCTCCTTTTTGTGAGTGTTCTTAAAGATTCTTGTCTTATGAAAACGAAGTTATTCTTCGGCAAAGTTTTTCTTCATTCAACTGTAAATAGAGGCTTAGTTTTAAAAGAAATGTTAAATAAATGTGTCTGAAGCAATGGATTGCACAAAAATTCAGGTCCGTACAATATATTTAATATCAAATGCATATTAATTGCCTTTTTATGACTATGTGCAATGACCTTAGAAAATGTGACTTTTAATTAAGAAGTTAGAGAAGGAATGTTTTCCTCCTGTGGTTGCATGTACACAATCCCTTCAGTTCCGCTAAAGGGATTTTTATGCACAGGTGAAAATGTAACACCACGGTTCTTATCCCACAACTCCTATAAACACATGAATGTGAGGTGCAGCTGAAACTTGTGGCTTTTCCAGTTTGTGTGGAGAKACAACAAAAGAGTGAAAAGTGAACACGAATCTGCAGAAAAATATGTGTATTCCTCATGTTTCCTCTGAGCTGTTGAGGATCCCTCCTTACACCAAGGAACAGGCATAACAGCAGCCTTTGGAGCGCACAGCAGCCCACACCTCAGACTGCACTCTGAGTATGTCTTCTTGCCAAAAATACTGAAGGTGTGAAGCTGGGAATGATTAATGCTGGAGTGGTGCCCTTGCCAGCAGCGTATGTGGCAAGGGGGAAAAAAAAGTAGTGTGTATTATTCAGGAGGGGAGATTTTTTGCTGCTTTTTCTGATGTATCTTTTACTGAGAAACACAATTCCTATTACCTTTTCACTGAGTAAATACCATAATTTTATTTTCAAATGCTGTTTCAAGTTTTTAAGAGTATGACACCACTGTAATCTTTCTACCAACATAGTTTAAATTAACTGTAAACTGTGTGTGGGGAGAACTGCTGAAAAGTAGCTTTTGTGAGTACTGTGATTTTTTTGTTTGTTTGTTTTCCTATAAGTTACCAGATTTATAAATTCTTACATGAGAAATGCATTCACTTGGTATTAAAATGCCATAAACAAACAGCTATGTTCTGTCAGTTCTTGTATGTTAGCGTGTGGCTACATGTTCATTGATATTATTATAAGGCCTATTAGTATGATTCCCTGAGGTGTATTAAACAATAGAGTCTTTTCTTTGTATCTCTCACACAACACACACACACACAGTTTAACCTGCTAAAATGCATGGATCAAATGTATGTCATACTGGATTGTATGTTTTAGTGATATATTCAGTTTCTTGGGTTGAACTGAGTAAGAAACAACTTGGACTTCCTCAACCTGCCCCCGTTCAGGAAAAAGCAGAGAAATACAAGTAAAAAGAAGAAGAAGGACAAAGTCCTGATATAGGTTTGTTTTTWAAAGTATTATGAATCAGGGAAGAAGGAATGGAATGTCAATCAAATATAAAATATGTCTGGGGACAATATCTAGAAACTATTTTTTTGATTTTGTCTTTTTAGAAACAGAAGAGGGGATATAGCTGTCTATATGCTGTGTATACAGCAGCTCCCTTTAAAATCATGCACCCCCCCCCCAAAAAAAAAAAAAAGTAGTGTCCCTGACCAATTCTTTTTATTTTCTGTGTATATGGATCAAAACTATATTTTACATATCTACTGGTGCATAATTATACCAAGACTTCAGCTATTCCCTTCAGCAAGACTATTCCCTAGTCTTTAAGAAGTCAGTAGTCCCCTRTCTCAAAATCAGTTATTATGAGTTAGAAACAAATCGCCCAAATAACATGTAAATTGTCATTATAGAAACTTGGCAGGCACATTATACCTCACTATCAGACTTCTACCTTTGCCCATGACGTTTTAAAGTTTTCCTTTCAATATGCAAGACTAGAACCTTCCCCTCAGCTGCGGTTCCAAGAGCATACTGAAATGGCAGGAGAATTATGAGAAAAGTCTAATTAGTACAGATAACTACATTTAATCTGATATGAAATTTTATTTATATATATATAAACAAATGCTTTTCAACAAGAGCTAGGATGTCCCATCTATTCCTGGAACCAGATGCAAACTTTTTAATGTCAGTGTCTAAATCCAATATTCCTCCCATCTGAAGAAGCATGGATCTGTTGCCACTGGAATGCTACCAAACAGATGCAGCACAAGTGCAGAGTGATTTGCTCTTTCTTAGTCTTAGACTTGTCTGGCATTTATGGAAGTAGTACACAAAAACCCATGAGATCACAGACTCACAGCATGGTTAAGGTTGGAAGGGACCTCTAGAGATCATCTGGTCACCCCCCCTGCTCCAGCAGGGACACCCAGAGCAYGGGACACAGGGCGGCATCCAGGCGGGTTTGGAAGATCTCCAGAGAAGGAGACTCCACAGCCTCCCTGGGCAGCCTGTGCCAGGGCTCTGGCACCTTTACAGGAAGGAAGTTCCTCCTCACATGGAGAYGGAACTGCCTGTGTTTCAATTTATACCCACTGCCCCTTGTCCTATCACTGACCACCACCGAGAAGAGTTTGAGATAACCAGGCAAATGAATAGGAGCCCTTTAAAGCAAAGAAATAATATGAGGCAACTGCTAAAATTGTTTTCTGATGCTCTCTCTACCAATCAGTGGATCAGTAGTGATCAAGATCGATAGGAAACGAATAAATTAATATCTTCCTCAAATGCTTTGTGTATATCTTGAAAAAAGATATGGGAATGTTTCTTTTCGTCTCTGTAATTTCAGGGAAATAAATTGTTAAATAGAAGTCAGTCCTGTGGAGGATAGCTCAAGTTTGCAAAAGCTATTTGTGAGAATTTAGTCCTTACCACACACAAAAAGACTGCTGAGCTTCTGGACACTAGTGGTATAATCCAGAGGTTGAGACTTTTTAATCTGTTCATCAAGGATCTAGATGAAGGGACAGAACAAGTTTGCAGATGATACCAAGCTGGTTAGAGTGGCCRACACTCCAGAGGGCTGTGCTGCCATTCAGAGGGACCTGGAMAGGCTGGAGAGTTGGGCAGAGAGGAACCTCATGAGGTTCAAYAAGGACAAGTGCAGGGTCCTGCACCTGGGGARGAATAACCCCAGATATCAGGACAGATTAGGGGTCRACCTGCYGGAGAGCAGCTCCACGGAGAGGGACCTGGGAGTCCTGGTGGACACCAWGTTAACCATGAGKSAGCAGTGTGCCCTCGTGGCCAAGAAGCCCAATGGGATCCTGGCTGCATTGAGAGTATTGGCAGCAGGTTGAGGGGCTTGATTCTTCCCTCTGCACAACCTTGGTGAGACCATATATGGAGTATGCGGAGCGCTGTGTCCARTGCTGGACAGAGTATACGGAGTGCTGTGCCCAGCACAAGACGGACATGAGTTACTGGAGAGAGACCAGTGAAGGGCCGTGACAGTGATGAAGGACCTGGGGCACCCCTCACATGAGGAGAGASTGAGAGAGCTGGGACTTCTCAGCCTGGAGAAGACTCTGGTGTAGGTAACTGATGGGAGGTTGCTGATACACCAGCAAACAAGTGTATATGAGTCAAGGTTTGTCAAATTACTATAAGGTAATGTGACTGTAAGGTTATGTGTGTATTACTTCACATAACAAAAGTCATGTGAAGAAAATGCTTTTATTAACTAAACATAATAGTTTATTAACTAAACATAATAGTCTTTTATTTTAAATTTTGAAATAGATTATTTTCTTATTCATGATTCACAAACAAGTGCTCTGATGTGCAAATGAGGCATATTGTGTATTGGAATAATTGGAATAACCTGGATTTTTCATTTTTTTTTTAATTCAGGGGGTGAGATAAGCAATTAGAAACAGCAGAGAAAAAAACACCAGATTTTTGGCAATTCATAATGGAGATTTAGCTAATGCCATAGTGGATCAAGTATAACAAGTAATAGGATGGGTGATGGTCTTAAAAATAGGATGAAATTGTTATACAGAATATCCTTAAATACCTGAAACAGTAGGCAGATTTTGTTACAGCTTTATAAAATATGTATCAGTTACCTTGAATTACCTTTCAAAGTAGCATCTGTTGTATCCATCAAAACAATATTAGGCACAGCTTTCTCAAAATGAAAATTTTGAAATCAACATTCAAATTATTTTTGGGAGAATGTGAGTCAGTGCTGCACTTCTCTAGAAKAGAAACAAAGACATCATCAGTAAACGAGCAGGTCATTTACAAGATGTAGATCAGTATTGCCAAACTAATTTGCAGTAAACAGGTAGTAATTAACACATATGAAGAAAGAGGTGAAGTGTTTCATAAYAGTCTACAAAACAAACGTGTGGCAATTGTTACTTCTTATTCACAGAAATTTCCTAAAGACTAYTGAAGTTATAAAATGTCACCCAAAACACACAAAGTCCCAGTATTAAGGTACCTACCTGTCCATATACCCAAAGTAGTCATTAAAATATAATCACATGCTTGCTTTTTCTCCATGGACTTCTAGCATTAGACATTATCTAGATTTTAAAACAAAATAATGATTGATATAAGTGGATGTAAGTGACACAGTATGGATCCTTGTCTTTTTTTTTTCCCCCTATTTGGAAGTTAGAAGTTTTGTTAGTTAGTTAGAAAGTTAGATAGAAGCTATCCTTAATGTATAAGGCATGGCTTCACATTATTATAGTGCTTCACATTTCTCTCAAAGTCCTGTGCCCTTCCTGCACCTGTCATTTGTAGACACACTCTTTAGCAGTTTAGTACAATATGTTGTACTAATTTTTTTGCACTGGCATCTCCAAGACACTGTTGTCTCTCTTTCTTCCTGACTTGTCATCTTATTCTGAAAAAAAATCTAACGTTGAAGCATCTAAGAAACTTAAGACCAGGCATTGTTGAAAAGCACACAGATATGTCCTTATTTCATTTGTCTTCAGACCTCCCTGGTAGCTACTTTTTCTTGAATTTGATCTTCTCTCCCTCCTGCAGATTTCATTTAAACTCCCTAGTACAGCCAGCATCTCYCAAACTTCAACAAACACTTGTTTCCATGTTTTCACTTCTGCTTTCTCTTTTCTCTGGCCCTGAAAAACACCAAACATTGCATACCCTTCCAAGGGGCTGCTAATGAAGCTGTCTTATTGCGTTGGGTTTGTTTGCCTGCTGCAACATCAGCTCCGTATCMGTGAAGGCTTTCCCGCTTCAGAACAAGAATAAGAAGCTGTAGGTTCCTCTTTCAGTACACTTGCTCTACAGTAAGTAGTAAGATATTGTCTGACATTCCAGGGCACATCGAGTCATGCACCTAGATGTCAGACAACTTTGCACTTTGAAGACAGCTTGTTCGGAGCATATACTCCTGGACTATACACTCTTTTGTTCTGAAGGCCAACAGGGTCTCTTCCCTCCCAAGTGATATTCTCCTTCCAAACCTCTTTACCTCAGAGAGCTACTAAGCCTATTCATTAGCAGGATATTAAATTACTTTCCCTTAAGTCTTATGAAAAGGAATGAGACCATCCTTAGACACATATTTTATTCTTCTCAATTGCCACTACACTTAGTAATACTCTTTCCAACCCTCATTTTTTTAACCTTTCCTGCGCTACTTTCTGTCTCTTCTCCCATACCCATTCCTCATCCTATATCCCTTCTCATTTGCTCTCTACTCTCATTAGCTCTCCATTCTTAGTCATTTATGCCAATGCAGTGCCACTGACCATAACTCATCRTGTCCAAATTTATTAGTGTTCTTTCTTGAGATCTGTGTATCTATCTCCTTCACTTGCTTCTTTGTCATCTTCCACTGAGCTTTGGCAAATATCTCTGTGCATTGTGTCCTTGCAGATAGACACCTGTGAAGGGTGGATCAAGTTTTCTAGGTGAGAAGATATCCACACCACCAAGGATATCCATAATTGCACCTTTACACAGCATTTTCTTCCTTTGCATCTTGATAAACAGCCATGTAGCAATAGCCAAAAAGAAACACTAAACACAGGRATGATCAGAATAACCAGAATAACAGTTTCACTGGAGTCCATACATTAGGTGTTCATTAGGTGTTTGTTGGGATTCAGGATAGCATCTTTCAGTTTATTTGTTTATTTAATATATCTGGCTTACGTGTCATGGTGAGAATAGAGTACTAGTTCTGATATTCATATA
>NW_020455743.1:1382252-1451263 GCF_003342845.1 Nothoprocta perdicaria
TTTTTTTTTTTTTTTTTTTTTTTGATACACTGTATACTTGCATTTTTATAAATTCAAAAATCTCAATACCAACTTCACTGCCAAATCCAGGCTCACACTATAGCCTTTCACCAGCACAGCTCTGCTATCTTTAGGTACAAGGATACTCTTTTGGTGGATGGTTGATTGCCTACATATATGTCTTCATACAGACATAGTGGCAAAGCTGCATTTTTACAGGTATTACTGGCCTTTTAGGTGAGAAAAGATCTCTCTATACCCACAGCAGAATTGCTTTACTGCTGTCTTATTTCTGTTCATTAAGAAACTCTTGTGCTGAAATAATCTTGGCATCTTGGGCTTGAATTAAGCCCAAATGTTTTCCCAGCAATTTTAATGGATGACTGAACAAGTCATGCAATGCTTCTGTCTTAAACAGAGTAGAATAAATATAGTCTATGCAAAAGTAATCTTTCTTCAGAAAAGACAAAATTTTTAAAAAATAAGGAAGGAATTATCTGTAACAGTTAAAAGAAAAAAAAAAAAAAAGCTCACCTGATGGTATCACATTATTTGGACAAGTGCAGTAGTATGATCAATTGACTTTTTCCAGCTCCCTTTTTTGGTTCTTCCAGTCCCCTTTGTTCTCTTAGATTGATGTTTACTGGTRTCACATACGGTTGAAGTTTTCCAATGATCGTTAAACAGATTCATCACTACTGTCATTTTGCTACCAGAGCAGATATTAAGAAAATGTAGTTCTAATTGTAGAAATAAAATTCCTGTTTGATCACCTGAGTAACTAGATACCTCTGGTCCAACACATGGGACTCCTTTATTTAAGTAAGGCATATTTCATACTCAAAAGTGTTTTGAACAGATGTGATATTTATTATGTTCATTTTAAACAAACATATACTTATTTTGTTTCTTTGACATTTTCATCATTTTCTAGGGCTGCCTAAATTAACATTAAGCAAATGCCACAAGAGACTCGAGAGTAAATTATAAATGATTGTGTAGTATAAACAACTGCAACATAAAATACTTCTGCACGATTATGGTAAATTCTGACTTTAATTTGGAGCCTTTGATTGATTAAAGGTTTAAAGAATTGCTTTAGCTTTCTAAATCACGTTTTACTTTTGCTGAAAACAGCTTTTGCCAGCTGTTTATAATTAAAAACCAGGCACTTCTTACTGACTGTATTAATTTTTCATGAAAGCTCAGTTCATTTATAATTAAAGATGCTCATTTGACAGTATGACAAAGTGAAGCCCTTTGTGCCTTCACAAAGCAACTTGTGTGTAGGCAGCAGATTAAGRCAAATTCCCCTACCCTTGCGCTCTGCACAAACAAGTGCCTTCTTGCATCGGTGCAACAACCCGGATCACCTCGTCTGATCGTAGGGTATCCACTGAGGCTGCACTTAGCCCTAATGCAGCTACTTGTCTACTAAATACCAAAAGCACTAAAATACCAGAGCACCAAGACAGGACTGGCCATGGGCCCTGCGTGGCAAGGCTGTGCTCCCCATTGCAACAGCACAGCAAGCCTCCCACCGTGACCAGTGACTCCTTCCAGCTCTGAGGCAGGGGGAAGAGCCTCACCTGCCCTGTCAGGAGATCCTAACAACACGGTTTTGAACACAAGAACACCACTAGATGAAGCCATGCTGCTTTAGTGCAGTAGCTGAGAGGACAGAGAGCATGTCACCGCCTCATATTTTTGGAACAGCAAAAAGTTTATTTTGCCCTGAAGTTTATAAGTACACCCTTGAGAAACAAACGACAAGCAGTGCAATAAGGCGTTCCTTGCCATGAGGCAAAGCTGTCATAAACTTAGGCCTAACTTAGACCTAACAGCATAACAATATCCAAATATTTACATTATTTTTATGTCTCTCACTGCTCAGCTTCATTGACTTTCAGCCTTTTCAGTATCCCTGTGGGCGGGCAGAGCATGCAAGCTCTTATTTCAATTAGAAAGGAGGTGCAGAAAGGATTAAATCTGGACCTTAAAAGATAGTAAGGCACTGTGCTCCTAATAGGCCTGGGTTGGGTAAGTCACTCAGGGTGACACAAGGAGCCTGTGATGCTTTTGTCAGAAGCTTTCATTCTCAAGCAAGACAATCTGGATGAGTATTAGAAAGTTGGCCAAAGAATAAGTCTTTAATCAACACAACAGTCAAAAATCAGTCTCACGCAGCCATACGCATAGTCGTCTTTGCCCACACGCCATTTAAAAACCTGTTAAGTTTCTTGATAAAGATAAAGAAAATAAATAGAAATTGAAAATCTAGGATACGGTAATTGCATATATTTATGAAATATAGCAAGTTGTTTTGTAACATAAGTTGTCTTAAAACACTACAAATGCTTTAATTGCAATTTATTTCAGCATGGAAAAGGAGTTCACGAAGTCAAATAAACCTTGGTGAAAAGATTTTATTGCATTAATTATGTAGTGCCATTCAATGTGACTTTCCCTGCTAATTTAATGATGGAGCACGAAAAAGAGGAATAAAACCGCTATGCAGAAAACACTCTACACAAGAGTGGATATTAGCCAATTCCCAATTAGATTCTTCCCTGATTAATAAAATGCATTAACTTACCTTTCAGGGAATAGGAAAGTAATATTCTCAGTGGTGAAAACCAGTTGGATATCATTAATAGCTTAACAGTGGGGGGTAATGCTTTTATCACTTCCACTTCCCAGGTACATATTCTCTTTCCTCCATTATGTGTCATTTACAATCACAGCTTCATTTTCCTTCTTCTTACATAACAGGTTCCAAATTACAGCTTTATGGCAAAAAAAAAAAAAAAAAATCAACTTTCTTGGATTTCTTAAGAAGGTCTCCTACATTTTCCCGAGCAGGACGCTGCTGGCTAATATTCAGCAACTTTCTATCTCAGAACACGTCTCCTTCCATAGTATGAGCCAAAAAAGAAGAGAGAGAAAAGCCCTTCTAAAATCAGGAACTCTCCCTTCTCCATGACTGCCCAGATGGAGCTGTAATTTTTATATCAAAAAGAGTTACATCTTTTCTGATATTCCTTCCTTTTTATGATATTCTTTCCTTTTTTCCATATACAAAACTTGGCCCTACAAAAAAGATYGGAAACCTTTTCATGCACAGTTCAGGGGATTCCCTATTCTTTCCTCATTCTTTCCTCAATATGCTACAAAGATCAGTGCTGCAGCAAGAATCCCAAGCTCCATCATATATTTATAGGCAAAAAGCCTACCTTAATACAGATAATTCAGATGTGGAACAGTCCACCATACATAAATATGTCATTTCCCTCATTTCTTAAATATTCCTGAAATATCCTATATTGCAGTCATTGGGACTGCCAAATACACCACTTACTATTCACCTGGATGCTTACATTGGCTACTGGGAATAGGATTATTGATTAAATCCCAAATCTGCTCATCTCAAAATGCAGATTTGGGGATTTCATTTGACAGAAACACCAGTTACATAGCCTGACAGCTGTCCAATTTTCCTCCAGCTGCTAAAAAGAAAAGGAAAAATATCAAAGACTTCATGTGATACTTAAGCCCAACTCCAGGTGGTGACATCTGTGGGACTCACAGGCTGCTGTACAGACCCACAAGCTTGTTTGGTCAGACAAGGGAGCAGAGAGGGGTCACTGGGGGGTGGCAGCCCCAGTCAAGGGTGGCTCTTCATTCAGTCTCAAGAACCAAATCAAAGACAAATCCAAAGGGATTTTTTCCCCCTTATATTTCAGATTACCCTTGGTGACAGAGAGCAGCACCAACCTCCCCATTGCTCTTAACCACTTAAAGGTAGAGGGACAGCATGGGAGTCTTGCCTCTGCCCCAAGGATGGCACATTGACCAAATGGAGGTATGAAGGCTCAGACATAGCGTGGGGGATGTGTCCCCTCTTCTGGATGAGGGCGCTTCCCACGGGACTAGCTCTTGCTTTCTGGCCAGCAGCTCCTTGGTTTCCTGCTTTCTCCCTCTGCCAGGATCTCTCCTCCACCTAAGGGGACTGCTACTGTTGCCAGCTCTAAATATTTTAGCATGAGTTTCACAKTATTTAGATTATATCCAATATTTGTGGATTAAAATTACTATGCATGATTATATGCTCTTTTTTTCTTTAAAAAAAAAAAAAAAAACTTCCAGTTTTCACCTTTTTTGTCTCTCATACAAAGGAACAAGAAGACAAAAATGCTTGTATTTTTCAAATCATACACTATTTGGATGTTCAGGTTGGCAGTGTATTTATTTCTCTGTAACTAGATTTTAGAAGACAACTTTTAGGAGGTCTGTTGGGTCTACTAAAGCTTACTGTCTTTTAACTTTATGTAGTTTTTATTTTTCTTTAGACTATTGTACAGGTTTAAGGATTATTGAATTTGAAGTTAATTTCTTTTTTATTACCTGAAATGTTAGAAGAGAAATTTATATTGCAGTAGTTCATACAATTGTAAAATAGCTGTGTAGAAGAGCTATGTCAAATAGCTGATGTGTATTTTCCCTATTCCCTATCTTTAAATGGTATTGTCTTCTTATGAGGAATTTAATCTGTGATGTGATAATTAATTCTCTTAATTGTGGTCTTTTAATGAAATTCTTACATGGTCTGGATAAAGATATTTATGTTTAGAACTGAAGACACTTGCAGAATACTTCAAAATCAAAATGTCARTAGGTGGATAAATAAGTTAAATTGTTATGATTATTGTACTCTCCAGACTGCATTTTATTTATGTTGCATCAGAGATATGTTATGTATTAACTGTGATGACCCATCAGACAAAGTTTTGAGCCAGAGYATTTGTTTTCTTGCATGTTAATTTTAGTACCAAAATAGCCTTTTTTCTGTTTCTGCCATTCCTGACGGAAATAATAAGCAGGGCATATGTAAAATATCTCAAAGGGCATAGTAGAGTTCAGAGTATAGTAACTAATCAGTGATAAGAAATATTTTTTGATGAGAATACTGCTATTMTAAGCCTCAATGTAAAATAAGCCAAGTGATGCTTATATAGTTCATCCAGTAAAAATATTTGTAGTAAGCTGTTGACTGAGTCTCTAAATATCTARGGAGTCTGGCTCAGGTCCTTTTAACAAACAGAAGGCTTCCAAATCTTGAAACACTTAATCCGTGTCAAAGCGAGCAGGAATAAATGGACAAATTSTAGGCACAGGGACACATGCCTAAATGCTGACCAGATTGTGACTATGTCTAAAGAAATGATTGCTCTAGCATCTACCAAGAACAGGAATTGGTATAATAAAGAGAAAACCAACATCATGCTTTATCCTTGTTGCCTTCAGTAAACGGAACATCTTGCCAGCGCGCATGGGATCTTTTTTCCCACCAAGAAATAAAMAATAAACATTTAAGAGCATTTAAGAGCATAGAGATGACGTTAAAAAAAGGAAAAAAGAAAAATAGAGAGAGAAAGAGAAAAAATATTTGATTGTTCATTGGATGTTTTAGTAGCTCTGGGGAGGCTATTGGTAGAAAAGCCTGTGTAGAGCTCTTGGCAAAAGGCTTCTCAAACTGAARATGCTCTCGATTCCCCTGCAGCTGAAAGAGGGAGATCAAAGTCTGGAAGGGAGATAGATAGTCTAGGTGGACACTATGTCCATGAGGTGGAATTAATACACATACCCTTGAACCATTTTGAATAATATTATTTTTAAATTTTTTTGATGCCTTTACTTGAGTTCCTTTATTGCTTCAAGACATAGGAGTATTTAAGAGCATTAATTTAGAAGTTCTAATCACCTGTAATGTAATCCTGAATTAATAGCTAGGAAATAGGACAGTGGAGGTTTAGACTGCACTCAAGAAAGACAAGCCTCTAAGTGGTAACTTTATTTTTGGTGGTATTTCCACTTCGGATTCATTGTGCTGTTAAGAGTGAGAATGACATTTGGGACTCACCATCCATATCTCACTCAGCAGCTTGACTGAGCCAAAGCACTTCACACTGTGCAGTGTTTATTTGAGTTTTACCTATATGAGATTGTCAGCCAGCCTTCTGTTTAATTACACTTTAAATCTAAATGCATGGATTTTGTCGAGYTTTCTCTTTAGCATATGCAGGTTATTTTCCCTCTCTTTTTAAGTGGTTCATGTTCATTTCTCTGCCAGTTTTTCATTTCTTGCCTGTCTCGTGACTGCTTTCTTTAATTATGCTCTCTATTTTTGTCTTATACTTTCTATTACTTCATGTGGAAGAAGTTGTCTTCTCTGAATATTAAATACGCAGTAGAACACAAAGACTGAGGAAATTCCCAAATTAACATTTCCCTGCTGTTCTGGTTTACAACCCCAGTGTTTGTCAGTACGTCCTTTAACAGCCTRTAAGTACACTGATAACTTGCTCCAGTTTATCCTTAAATATTTGTGCTAGAGGAAAAAGAGTTGTTTAGGGAATTTCAAGTGCACATCTTCACATTTCATATTATATTTACTAGAAATTCTGATAACATAAATGAAATAAATAGGAACGTGCTAGGAAAGGCTGTGCAGCATGAATTAGATTGTAGCAAGGTAAATAGGTAACACYGCTTGTGTGCACTTGGTGAGGCGCCATTAAATACTTACCAGAACCACAGAATGGTTGAGGTTGGAAGGGAAAACTAAAGAGGATACTACAAGTACTGATTATTAAGTCAGACATAATAAATTGGACTAAGACTTACCTAACACCATGTCTGACTGGACCTGTTGTTGTATTTCTTGTATTTTCAACACCAAGATGTATTTCTTATTATTTTAAAACATGAATTCAGTGAGTGTGAGCACACATGCTGGTTGGCTTCAGTTACAAGCTATCAATAAAATGGGTTATCTCTGTTTTCTTTGTATAAACACACACAAATTCCCATCTGCCATGCCAAACATCCTGGCACAGGTAAACACCAGGTAAAATTATTGATACTAGAGAAAAGTAAAAATAGAACAAATACTATTATCCATCTTGCTGTCCATATCATACATGTCATAGGTACTTCCATTTCATAGGTACTCCCTTGCTAAGTGCAATCATCTAAGTTGTGTTTAATGCCAACATAGCAATTACAAAAAGTCCTTAAATTGGAAGGTAAGACCACACAGGGCCTATACTTATATAAAATAAGCTGAAACTATATTAATACCAGTATAATTTGCTGAAACTATATTAATACCAGTATAGTTTCATCTTATTTTTTGCTTATTTTGTTGCTGTCAGAATCCATCAGAAGCTTTTTGTTGCTTTGTTGTTGCTTTCAGAATCCGTCACAACAATAAAAGGTCAATATATATTAGATTATAATTTCTGCAATATCAATAAAATTTATGCTATTGCTTTCCTCCTCCTTCTCCTTTTTCTTTTTCTGAAAGACAAGAGTCAATATTTTAATACTCTATTAATCAAAGTTCCTTGTTCTTTGTAGGGAATGGTTGAAATTTTTGAAAAGGGCTTAGCAATTAACCTCTTAGACATTGTGTTCCCCTACAACATAGGAAAAACCACTAACTTTTTCCACTAGGAAGTACCTTTAAAASGGTGTGTGGATTTATCAGCTTGCTATCCCATTAAAAGTTGATAGATAAAGCTGTCATTTATGATATTCATTTTTGGAGAGTGCTGTTGGTGCACCAGGAAAAGAATACCTTGCTGTGATGATGTTCTTAATAAGCAAGCAGTTGCACCTACAGTTTTGGCATCTGCAAACACAAAAACAGCCTGGAGAAACTGTAAGAACGGGCTCTCTTTCCCTCTGCTTCACTGGTTTCACTGTTTATACAGTCCCTGCAAGGGAACCTCAATAAATCATGGTACGTGCCTAGGAGAGGCAGCCAACAATAACRGGAATAGAATTTAGTATTACAGTAGAACTAAACTGATTAAAGGTAGGTGGCTTGATTTCCTAGTTGCAAAGGGAAAGAGATGTTTTTAGGCTGCACTTTATTTGATGGGAGGTCACTAACGCAGGGTACGGGTATCCTTCCCTAGAAATTCCTGCTTCACCCAATTCTAAAAGAGGACCCAAAGCTCTACCCAAAAGTAGTTCAGACACTGGCTTCAGCCCTGTGTCTATCTAAACTTAGGTGAAGCGAGTATCAATCACCCTGTGTGTTACTAGATTTGTTTAATCTACTTAAAAAGCTAGACAAGCCTCAGCCCAGTTGATTATTACCCATCTCTGTAGTTAATCTCAGTCTTCCACTTGCTGCCTCTGCGAGAAAGAGCATAAATTTTCCTGTACAGAAGCGTGGTCTCCAGTCTCTCACTGGCCTGGGGTTTCACATACGTACCCGTGGCTTCACGTGCGCTGAGATGGTCATTCCAGAAGCGTCAGGAGCAGGTATGTCCTTAAATATGTCCTTAAATATGTCCTTAAGCAAGAGTTACCATGATCCTGAGCATAGACTCCGTGGAGCTTGGAAGATAGTTATTACACCTTCCTCGTAATTTTATATGAGAATATGTCTCAAATTGGTTTTACTTATTGGTAGAATGTTTAAACTGTCTGAAAAGCATAACCCCTAAACTATAATAAAACAAACTCAATTACAATGCATACCTATCCAAACAAAACCAACAAAAAAAAGAGCATCAAGGTGATAAAAAGGAGACAGGTAATAGCRAAGTCTGTTTAATACAATGTATTGCAAAATAATACTGAAAGTATGTGCAAAAAAAAAGTCTCCTGTTATATGTAGCAATAGTCAACTTATTCTTTCACATGATGTTTCCTTGCATTTTTCTTTAGTAAGTCACCAACAACCTTTGATAAGGAAAGGAATTCATTAGTGCTGGGGAAATTAACAACTACGCAGTAAAGATCCCTGTGGAAAAGAGGACTGGCAAACCTGGGACAATAAAAGGGAAATGTTTGGGAAGTCGATAATCTGAGCTCTCATTCGACAGATGGCAATGTTAGGAAATAATGAGATAAAAATAGTCTATAACTGTCAGGCTGCTGCAGGCTCAGGGTTAGCACTGAAATGGATTTTCAGTATGAACACTTGGAACACCCACACAGTCTTGTCTACCAGGCGGTGTAAGAAAATAAGGAAGAAAAAAGGGGTAAATGTATATTTATATATATAAATATATACATGCTATATATACATATACATATATACACATATATATATACACACACACACACATATATATACACACACACATATATATATACACACACATATATATATACACACACACACATATATATATATAAGGCAAACAAAATATTTCTGGAAACTAGTAACATTTCATTGGTAGTAAATGCTATAATGCCAGTTGAAAGCTCATTTTCAGGGAGCAATGAGCGTCAAGGAGAAGATGAGAGATTCCAGTCTTGTCCTTACAGATCACAGGTCACCTTTAAACTCCAGTAGCAAATTCTTTACTGTCAAAGCAGAGTTTGCATTTCTGGGATGGGCTGCAGACCAGATGGCTCTGAAATTACTCTAGCCCAGAGTAAATTACTCTTCCTGGAGGAAGCCTAGACTTCCTCCAACTTTCTCCAAGCAAAGAAGCACCTTTGCTGCTAACCACTATTACATCTTCTAGTCCACAGAACTCAGTACAGAGTCTGTATTTCTACCTTTCTGTTCCAGCACTTGGGAAAAAAACAAAAAGAAAGAAATTCTAATGAATTTGTATGAAACGTTTAGGATGTTATTCCTGGGATCTGTTGCTTCTTTGGATGGTCATGGCAAACAACAGGTTATTACTTGTTTTATGCYGTTTTTTTCACTTCAGGTCTGTGACACTAAATTCTCACATGCTCTTAAAATTCACATTGTAGATGAACACAACAAGTTCAACACACTAGTACTGCAAGCACTTCTCTAAAGGCAAACAGTTCATATTTTGCTTTTCATATGCTTCTAGCTGTATATATCCTGAAAACATTTTATTTTTAAAAGATGGTATGTTGGCTTATGTTTTTCTCTCTTTTTAACTTAATCAGCTTTTAAAAYGCCAACAGGTTGTCTGGCTGAGCTGCAGCATAAAACCATTGTATAAGGCCTTTTCACAGTAGATTGCTTGCTATTTATGGCCTAAAGATGGAAAAATAAATCTGGTTATATGTCAGGTTTCTTCTAAATTTTACATAGGATTAAGTTTTAAATTTTTTTTCCCAAATATTTTTCAGCCTTGCTGCTAAGATTTTGGTGTATGATCTAAATCTGCCAATAGAATTAGGTTATGTTTCTGTATCATCTAAATACATCTCATACTAAATACTGCTACTATGTAGTATCATCCAAATACTACTATTTGGATACACATTGGATGAATATGTAGGGAAATCTACTACGTATTTTCATRTATCTCCATATTTCCTCTCAACACGTCATGAAACATTGACCCTTTCGATTGGTCTCTGAAGTAAAATGCTATGGCCAAATCACCAGAGAAGTGAGACGTACTGTGACATGTTCATTTACTAAAGATCTTGTAGGTGCCAGCAGAATCAAACCCAGGTCTCTTGAACTCCAGCCTCGACTTCGTATTTTCATACAAAATATGACAGATGAATTAGGCCAGAGAAGATTTCCCTCCCATTAACATTGAATGGAGATATGTAAAAACACTTAGCACATATTACTGTTTATCCCTTTTTCTTGAATGTTGCCCTCCAGTAACACAACAAGCTCAACCCAGCATTTCATGTAAATTACTGTACAAGGCACAATTTTTTTTCTGATATTGCTCACTGTCATCTGCTGCCTCTCAGATCTGAACAGTCATGAATAAAACCAGGAGCTGACCTCTAGCTTTTCATGTGCTTCCTTGCTACTGAAGACTTTTTCTGCCAAAACACTCTTGTTAAACCTGATGCATGGAAAGGGTTCTTTAGATTGCAGCAGGATGGCCCACACACTTGCAACTGCTTGTGGAGCTGAACTCTTCCCTCTGGTCAAGCAGAGGAAAGGGCAAAAGTCACTTAAAATCATTACACAGGCACCATCCAATCTTCTTTAGTAGAACAAACTTGATGGTAGTAGAATTTCTAATATGGAGGGAAAAAAAAGGCAATGAGGTTATCTTTCATTTTCAGTTTTAAGAAAAGGTTTTGAAAGCTATTGGGAAACATCTACAGACTCTTCATTTACAGCTACAGTAAAATTACCTTTGCTTTTAAAGTCAGGTAACACCACAGGGGAACTTCACACACTTGATTTTTATAGCTCTTGAAAATATTCAAGAAAAGTTCAGGAAAACACTTCAATATTTCTCCCTCCCATTGCTGAGTAGATGAATCATGTCACAAGCAGCATATACTTAAAACAGCTTAGACATATTTAGCATAATGTCCTGCTCTAACTCTTCTGTTGTTGTTATGTTTATTTCCTGATTTTAAATGCTCTGTTCTCCTCAGTTACAGCAACTTCCAAAACACACTTGCTCTGAAATACCAGGTGTCCCGATACACTAAACCTGGCAGCTCCAGAGCCCCTGCGCTGCTGTGCAGCCAGCAGAGAGGAAGAGCATCTGCGCCCAAACGGGCACACACAAACACACGTGTGCAACATGTAGGTATGCACACAGCTGGCCATGCAGATCAGGACAGGCTGAAAATGCAACACTCATAAGCAGTAAGTCCGTCAATAGTTAGGAATGGAGTTTTACTGAAAAAACAGGACAGACAGTGCTTATCAGACACAGGAGATGGCCAGACAAGAGCACCGACCAACCTGTTTATCTCTCCCTGAACCACCTCGATTCCTCCCTTTTCTCACCTGAGGTTTCTTCCCTACACACCCTGTACTAAGTCCTGTACAGTCCAAATTGCTGCTCCCTGTACCCCTGCCGTGTCCCGGGCCAGAGGTGGCTCCCCCTCGCACTGGTGCCCTGGGAGCCTTCCTGGGCTCAGGGTGACGGATGATCCGCCAGCCCGAGCGCTGGTCGCCCTCCTGGACAGCTCAGGCAGGGCTCCACGTCTGAGTGGGCGATTCTTAYATATTACTTCATCCTTTAACCTTCCTAAACATATTACACACCCTTCTTAAATATAGCATCCTATGCTAAGCATATCTGACATAAGTGCACAAAATAACATGGCTTTTTTCTTTCCTCAAGAATAGATTGATCAAGAGATACCCCCTCCATCAGAGACTTATGAACAAGCCCTGCCCAAGGAGAGGTGAATCCAGGAGACCAAGAGAAATTACTCAGCAGGTGAGTGAGGAAAATCATAGGCTGAATGGGATGGTCGGAGGGACACGAAGGGCTAGCATAGGTAACAGACAGGATGGCAAAGTAACAAGTGTAAGGACACACGTCTTCATGTGKTATCTCAGACTCATATGAGGTCTAGCAGAAGGCAAAGCGAGATACTGAAAACCTCACTCCTTTCAATTTACCTTGCAATTGCATCTTTACTACTATTGAGAGCATTTGGACATGTCAAAAAAGACTGTAGCTTTTACCAGGTGGGCTACTCGGTCTGTCATGATCTTTTTCCCTTATCAAGTAACCTACAGTRAATGAGGCAAGGCCTGAGAACACACAGGTTTTATCAAGATGGTGACCTGAACAGTTGTTCATGACTGGGTCCATAATACACATTGATTCTGATTCTGTAGATGGTTCTCTGCAAGTTAGATGTAGCTGATTAACTCAAATGAAAGAAAAAAGTGAAATGGGATGAACACATGGACAGCACAAACCCCATACTGGTTACAGCTTTGTAGGAGTACAGAGGGAGAGGGCAGACACACAAYGTTAAGCTGCAAAGAATGAAAGGAGGGCAGAGCGAGAGCTCCATGCCACGGAGACCCAGGAAGAGGAACTGAAAAAGGGAGTAGCAAGACAGAGCCTGTGAGCAGTGACTAAGTCGATGCAATCGAGTCACAGGATGAGGCCTTCGTAGAACAGAAAGTACCTCAGGGAACACGCCCCCTTTTCAAAGCATTGCCACTTGCAGGGCTTTAAGCCCGGGTCCAGCAAAGTGCTGGGAAGCGTTTAGCTCAACTACTGCTCAGCAGAGCCTCTCAGTACACACAGAAACCCCCAGGGCCTCAGAGAGTCAGGAGAGGAAGAAAGATTAGAAAGGGCTAAGAGCGGCAAGGCTGATGTTAGATACAAGTGCTTAAATAGTTAAAGTAATCACAGCAAAAATGTGCAAAGCTCAGGCTGCSAGGACCCTCAAAGCCTGGGTGGCTGCAGGGGACGGGTGTTGCACAGGCAGCTCCTGGCTCAGGCCTCTGCGAGGGGTCACTCGCTCCTTGCTGCTCTGCTGTCCCAGGGGCATGACTGAGATTGCATATCTGGTTTAAACTGGTTTAAACCAGAATAGGGAATAAGTTTGCTTTGATTAACTTWAAACTGGCCCTTTGTAAAATCTGGTTTTGAATTAGCCATTTATCTTACAAGGAAAACAGGAYTCCATAGCTCAAGAATCACCCACATTTTTTCCCGATTTGAAGAAGCTGYCCAGAGAAAGCTAAGAAGAGTAATTATTTTACCGTAGATGACTTCTCCAAAATATTTTTTTTCGGCTTTAACTGAAAGATGATCCAGAGATGGCTGCTTTAGTTCCAAGGACCAAGCTTTACCAGAATGACACAACGAATCCAGTCACTCCAACATACAGGCTTCAGTATCTGTGGTGGCAAAACAGACGATCCAAGTCTTTCACCATCCCAGCTATTTAACATGTTGAAAGCAAAAAGCAAAGACTACTCAGAAATCTACTTGGGCAAAAGTATTCACAACTCTCTCATCATCAAATCACAAGTCACATGCGGCAATGTCTTCTTAATTCTTAATCCCCACTACCCTTGCTTACTCCAAAAACACCTGACTGAATAGTTTGAGTGATATTACCCCCTCCTCATGGGATGGGTAAATTTTCAGAGGGAGCTTTGGGGCCCATGTAGGTCTTGGTCCCAGGCTCCCTCACTCTGATTAGGAGCTAGGCCCTTTCCTTTGCACAGAGTATTTTGTGGAGGAAGGAGTCCCTCTTTTACTCCCAAAGCAGTTCAGCTTTGCTAGATCACTGAAGGGAATGGAATAGGCCCACAAACAGAAGAGAAGTTTTGCGGGTGAAGTACAGCTGGCACAACAGCCAGCRCTGCCAGCGACTTCTGAGGTGGGCTCAGGGCCCTAGAACAAACGAGGAACCATCTCCAGAGCTTGTGAGAAGCACTTAGATTCAGCTGGGGGAAGCCCCAGTTGCTGCCAACCAAAGCAGCAGTTCTGGACTCCCAGCCTATTCCCAGACACTTTCCCAAAGGCAGAGGCAGGAGAGTACCCCATCCCAGGGCTCTTGGCTCTTCCCCAAAAGGCCAGTGATCTTTCCTGTCATTGGTGAGCACGTATCCACGTCAYGTCTGATGACCAGACCCTGAGGGGGCTGCAGCCCACAACGCTCCGATGCTTCGCAGTCACTTCATGGGGTGCACATCCCATGACGTGGAAAAGCAGCTGTAACTTTTGGTTGGTAGGTCTTTCCCAAGATGTCGCGCGGAGAAGTTGGGCATTTGCAGCCCCGTTTGTAACTAACGTCTCGCTGCCTCTGGTCTTTGCAACTAACATCATCTGCTGGAATCAACAATTATGCAAAACACTGATATGCCGTTTAGGTTTGGAATATGAACATGGCTTTGAGACTTACCTTAACCTTGCTTAGSTGAAAAAAAAAATCTTTTTTTTTCCTAAAATACACTAGTGTCTTAAAAAAAAAAAAAAAACTTCTTAAAAAAAAGCAAAAAAGCAGCTTCCCATCAACCCATTTAACATCCGTGTTATACATTTCATTCACAAAACGTTTTGTTTTTAAAGCAGTAGTTTTACTTTTCTTTCATTTAAGCAAGCCTATTTCTTAATGACATCAAAGTCAGAAGTTAAGAAGAAAATAAATCACAGAAATAAAGAAGAAAAAAAGTAAATTATCAAAACTTGTGAAATCAGCAAATACCTAGAATGCTGCAAACTTTGAGTAACTGGAAAGTTAGAGGAAACACATCCTCAGAATTCTGCTCTGGGGACAGTTATATGAAGACACTACCACTGTATGGAAAAAAACACAATATTTTATAAAATGAAATATCATTACCCCTACGTGAAACTTTTGCTCATCTGATCCACCTTTTTCCTGTCAAAACTAGAATGCGGAACAACCACAAACCTTCTGCCTAGAAGTGGACACCACTCCTTTTCTAACAACTTTACTCGGTCTCTACAAAACTTTAGTCAACCTACTTAATATGCAATRATTTTCAAATTTATGAGATGAAATTAGTTACCTAAATAAACTCCTCTCCTAAATGTATACTTACAATCAGAAAGAGTGCAAATGAAGAAAACACATACTCACCTCTATGCATCATCCTAAAAGACCAGAAGGAATTATATTTAACTCCTTGAATACTTAACAGGTCAAAACAAAACTCCTCTCCAAATTTCATAGCTTTAAGGCACAATATAGTCCTATCAAAATCAAGTAATTTTACAAAAAAAAAAAAAAAAAAAAAAAGTCATTTTATACAATTATTTCAGGCAAGATGTTCCTCCTCAGAACCTCATGGAAAGAAGAAAAAAAAAAAAAAGTGGCTACTGCCAGATGCCATTTAGTGTTTTTTGACTTTGCGTGTTCTCCATTAGTATTTCAAAGATGCCCAAAATGTTTAAATAGGCTGTTAGAGCAGAACCTGCGTAAGGACTGGAATAGCAGGAAAAAAATATACAGCTGTAACACAGCTACAGAGGCTTCACGATTGCAGTCCCTGGTAAACGGGTGCCAACAAGACAATGGGAAAAACAYCCCCACACCTGTCTGCACACCCATTTATGTGTTTCAAAGTCTCCCCCCTTTCCCCAAGCAGTGCCTTTTTATTGGGGGTTCTAGAAGTACTTTTGAAATCCAGATACTCCATACTATCCAGGATAAGCCTGCAAATGAGAATAAAAACATTATCATCTGCTGTAGCACATAAAGCTGCATGTAGTAACAGCTTTAAAAATAAGAAAAAGAAGTAACAACCAATTCTACTTCACACACTGAACTGCCTCTGTCCCATTTCCACACCAGAGCTCTAGAAAACATCCTTGATCTAAGTGTGATTCCAGCTCCTCCACGCTGCCAAGAACTTCAGGAGCCCAGTTCCATATTCCTCCATTGGCTAATGAGAATTGTATTGACTAGCACAAAAAAAAAAAAAAAAAAAAAAAACACCCAAAATGCCTGAAAAACTTTGCTTCAATTACAGGCCTGAGTGGAAGACAAGAACAATCCCATTACCAAAGAAAAAAAAAAAAAGCTATTTTTTTAAAATGTCTTTACTACATACAAGAACAAATGCAGGATGTGATGTTTGCTTAGTTTATTAATTTATTTTTGCAGGAATCTGCAACTCTGAGTATGCACTTTCTGGAGGTACCATGCATGCATAGCCTCTGAATGCCTTTGTACAATTTCATCTCTTAGTAATAAGTTCATTCACAGCATACACAAATCTAGAATGTAGACACCATATATACAGGATTAAACAAGATCGTGTCTTGTTGTTTTAATGAAAAAAATAAACAGGGTTTCACACAGCAGGAAAGATGGATTAGATACACTGGTGCCACCATAAATAAATAAATTTCAAGAACACAGTTTTAAAAAATCTGTCTCCAAGGTACTGAAAATTCAAGATTATAATATTGCATTAACTCCATTGATTTTTGATTATTCAAAACCAAGAAAAATATTGGCATTAACATTTACGGACATAAACAGCAACAAAAAGCCCCAACTGAAGAAACATGACAAATTCAGTCATGGCCAACTTCAAATAACGTTGACATTTTGTAACGAAACAGCTGCAGCAGCACGTGGAGACAGTACTGGCTAGGAGAGGTGTTATTTGTGCATGTCCTCCTTCGGAACGGGACGGAGTCACTGCAGTTTAGAGCCCGTGAGTTCTCTGATACCAGAGAGGCTGATGAGCTGATGAATTGTCTATGTCCAACTGTCCACTTGTCAGAAAAGTCATTTTCACATTCTAGGGTGCACCACTGAATTTGAAAACAAAGTATCATTCTGATAACAAGCTTTTTTTTTTTTTTTTGAACATACTTAATATTTTCACATTCTTTTTTAAAAAAACATTCTTTATTGTTTTCATTTTGGTTTGTCCTTGTTTCAACTCTGGAAGTTTATTTCAGTTTCAAGGGGGGAGGAGGGGTTACAATCAATATTAAATGTAAAAGCATTGCAGAAATTGAAAAGAGAGATGCATCACTGGGAAAGATAAATAACTGAAAGGTTTGTTTTTAAAACTGTGATTTAGTAGCATATCATTATCAGAAATTACTGAGACCAGCTCGTTTAAGAATTATTACACCTTTTCACCACACCTCCCACTTTTCAAGGGAACACACACACATACCACAGACACACGGATACACAGTTCAATCTGATCTAAGACTACGTTTTACAAAGTACTTCCTTTAGCTTGACTTCCTACCCCTTTCCTCCTCACCCAAACAAGACTAATAATGACATCAAATTAAAAGCAGATCTGAAGTTCAAGATTTCTTTTGGTTTACTATACTCTGAATCATTTTCCACAAGCCCCACTCTAAGTAAGCTTTTAAAGAACTACAGTAGTATTCTAGAATTAAAGCAAATTCCTTTCAATAGCACAGTAAATATAAAATAAGCTTTATAAATTTAATCTCATTTAACAGTGAAATAATTTTGAATATCTGAGTGTCCAGGTCAATTATGAACTCTACCAACCTAGTAGCAAGGTTGGGGAAAAGCTCAGTCATTAAAGAAAAAAGGAGACCTCAAGTAGTGCATTAACGCAGTGGCAGCAGCATCCCACCATTCACACTCACACGCGCGCGTTTTACACAATACAGTGCATTGAATATGCCAGCTGACATGAGGGTTTCATACGCAGTCAATAAATATTACACGAACCAACCTTTTTAACACCACCTAAAATTCAGTTAGGGTGTGAAGGGTGTCGCCTGCTTTCAAAAGGAAAATGGATCATCCAAGATTCAAAATACAACTTGCTTTAACAAGCTTAAAGATACTCAAGCACCATGTAAAGGTTTTTACCATTAATGTTCATATATGGACATTTACAAATAAAGAAATACAACAGAAGGGTGTTTTTTGTCTTTTTTTTTTTTTTTTTTGCACAAGCAACAAATGAGAGTAATTGAAAAGATTTAAAAAAAAATGTTACTGGTAGGATGGAAACCACTTGCAATCTAATGGCACTCACTTAGTCTTCTAAGAGCATCTTGCTCTCAGGCAGCCTTTTTTGTCTTCCTCCAACTGGTGAAAGCTACAGCTAAGACGAAAAGGTTTCCCCAAGACCCAAAACCACACATATATGATTATTACAGCTCACAGAATTGTAGGACTTACATGCATTTTTTCCCAAAGCAGCATCTATGGTGTCTGAAAATTGCACAACTGTATTGACATGACTCATCTACTCTCATTTGCTGCCATTTTAGTGGCTATCATTTTGTAATTCCAGTAAAAACTAAAGCTGCTAAAAATTCAACAGAAGTACAAATGAATAGAAAGCTGAAATAATACAAAGGCAAAGGCATCACCATGGAAAAGYCATGAAGTTCCTGGTATTGTATCAAGTATTCATGATACAGCAAGTATTCATGATAACAGCTCATCCTAGATATAATGCTTCTGCTCATTTGTTTTCTAGCTATTTTGGTTTTGTCAGACTGTCCACTTACATGAGCAAAATTAATCATTTCCTAACTTCATTTCCAGACGTTTCCCCTTGCYCCCATGGACACACGATGAGCTCCACGTATAATACTACCGAACATTAGGAAGAWGGGAAACTAGTTCTGATGCCTTTTGACTTTGTTTTGCTCATCAGTGGTGCTTACGGACTCATGGAGATGAACCGATTTATTTCAAATTATGGTGAAGTTATTCTTAGTGCAAGAGCATACTGAAAAAAATGCCGGATACAATATCAGTTCCTCATTTAAGTTTTTTTTTTTTAATTGTTACCTTTATAAACTAAAGGAACAGGAGATACCAGATTGGAAATGCAGTCAAGATACATTTTCCTCCACCCACCCCTTACAAAGGCTGCTCACTTTTAAGCAAGGATTCAGACACGAGATTGCTCTACCGCAGCTTCACACGCTATCACACATCCAGTGAACTGCGGCAGTCGACCATATGGGCACGGCTGCCACGAGCTGGGAGCAAGGGCAGCTGCGCAAGGCAGCCCTGCCTGGAGAGCTCAGCRAGCACACGGTGCCTCACGACTGCAAGGCCAGCGACGGCGACTCGGCGCCCCTGCTCGCGGCCGCCTCGGGAGCCCCAAAGCTCCCGCGCGGCGTGCAGGGACGCCCTCCTCGCTCACACACAGCTTTACAGCATAGCCATTCAGCTGCCCAAACCCACGTTGGATTTCACAGATAATGAGGGCTTTATTACAGCAACCTGAAGCATTCAAACAAACCAAGCATCACCTTTATAATACAGTATATCATATGTGGAAAGGTACCAGTATGATTTTCAGTTGCAAGTTTTTTCTGTGTTCTTCAATCTACAGCAAATATTTCCTGACCAAAATAAAAAGAATGCAGTGTGTGAGTTTTCAAGAACTGCCATCTGCTATTTTATACAGGCTGGTTTATTAACAGTGTGCAAATAAATCTTTACTGAAGAGCTATTTGATTAATTATTTTTCAGCTAACTTCGGACTGGGGCACAAAGTACCTTCTGTGCTGTAAACATCATGAATTCTTCACCAACTGGAAGGTGAAAAGGCCTAAGGAGCAGAGTACAAACACTCCTCATACATAACCATGGCTGAGCTCAAGTCTTTCAAACTGAATTTGGAGTAGTCTGCATTTGGCATGTGTTCAGTGTACTGCTAGAGAGTACAGTCTGAGAAGATTATCATCTATAAAAGCATACTTTTAGCATTAAAACACCATGGCCTAATGAAAGCATGCAGCAGTATTTCATCTGTAATGCGGTAGAATTCATTCTTAGTTTATTACCAGTGTTGATACAGCCAGGTGAGCACTGTACAAGCAAAAGGGATTGTAAAAATCGCCTCTGGTTACACTCTCTAACACTCATACAGTATCTCATTTAGTCACCTTAGGTCGCTATTTCAAACAGCAATTTTTTGTAGACATAAGTTACCCTGAAAAAAAGCAGCAATTACGAATACCCTTCTCCTTGTTTTCTATACATTGCAAATTTATGGTTGCAATTACCTGTCTTCTTTTTCAGTAGCTTACAATCTAGAAGCACAGGGAGCCTTTGTTTTCCAGCTAGCTGGGGCCAGGTAAGTCAGCTCTGGCTCTTCAGGTTTTTTTTCTGGATAATTGTAATATTTCACACCATTACCAAGAGTTCTATTTTTATTTTTTAGAGACACTAAGCAGTATCTATACCACAGTACTAGATACCAGTAGTTATCTGCCTTCCTGTATACATTCGTTCAGAAACAAATCCTTTTACATTTTCAGGTATCCTTTTCTGCTTTGCTCACTGCGATGAGATAAGAAAATATTTCACCCTTAATTTATTTGTGTAGTGTGGCACAAGCAGAAACTTCTTGACACATTTCCCCCCACCCCTTGCCATATGAAGATTGTAGATGGGCAAAGGCTAGGCAGATGGACAGAAAGGTTCCCTGTATTTCCTTCTCTTACGCCTGTTGGCTGGAAAGCCTGTGTTCGACCCAGTGCAGCCCCTTCCCTGCTCTCAGGTGTACCGTGGCATCTCACACTGCTCACAGCGATTTAGGGCCGGGTGGTTCAGAAAGGTGCAGCTATCACAATTCCACGGAGCCCCTTCAAAGTCTTCATCTCTTGGCTGAGTCCGCGGAGTCTGTTTGGAGCTGTTTTGGTGCTCTAAAAGGAAACAAACAAAAAAGAAAACAATTTATATTATTTTACAGAAAAGGATTATATTTAGATTATCACCTGGACATCAGCTCATTAACTATTCTCTGATAAAATGAATCTGGAAATCTTTCTACGTAGGTAGCATTAAATACTCAGACTTTACAACCTAGATCAGAAATTCCTGAGGAGAAAGCTTTGAAGTATTTCACTTCTGTAGGAGTTACTTAATCACACTAGCTGAAACACATTAAGAGCAATCATTACAATTAGGTCACTAATACTGCTAAAGGTTTAATGAGCTTAGAATATAATGGAAAGTTTATCAYTAGCATTCCAGCACTAGCATTCCTGTAAGAAATGACTATTTATAGGTTTAAGAGCAGCAGTCTCTTGTAAAACCTTACATTTCAATAATCCTCCTACCTGAAGTGAAATTAGTTCCTTCTAACAGTTTGACAGACATCACTTCTCTGCAACTTTTTGTAGCGTGTACCCAGGTGGAAGAGAGTACAATAAAATGGTCAGCTTGTTTCAAGACAGGACGATTGTTTTCACCTTCTTGGGGCTTTGGGTCAGGGAGCGATCAGTATTCTAAGTTTGTTTTCATTCATAAAAATCAGTATGTAGTGAATCATATATTAGCCATTAACCCATGGAAAGACTTGGTTTTCTAATGTCCGCTACAACAGCTTTAAKACCTCAGTCTACCTACTAAAAGCGGAAATATGTCGAAGATGTGGAAATATTTAAGACACTTTACGAAGTTTTAAGATTCCAAACAACATTAACAYATGTATCCTAAAGAAATAAAGATATCCATCTGCTAAACAAACAGCTGCACGATACAGTTTATTTGGAGAATTTGCATCAGAAAAAAAGAAAAAAAGAGCGCAATTTGTAATTCAAAGTGCACACATTTTATTGTGTCATCTCGTCAGAAATCTAACAGATGGTGGATGACAAAATTAGCTCAACTAATAGTGAGGTTTATCTTCAAAAAGGTGGGGGGGGAACGGGAAAAAAAAAAAAAAAAAAGGAAAAAAAAAAAAAAAAAAAAAGGAACCACCTTGCTTAGATATAAATCATCCAGAAGCTGCGTGGTCACATTAGTTCTTTGCCAAGACTAAACAGATTACTCTTAAAGGAGCCAATAGTGGTGGCAGAATCTCTTGTGCCCGAGCTGTTCTGGGCCTTCGTGTTTTTCTCTCCTTAAATATTTCCACATATTCGCTACTTAAGAAAAATCAAACAGAAATACTGGCTTCAGAAGAGAGGGGAAAATATTTCCTTCCAATCAAAGCTCAGCTTCTAAAATCATTAAGCAACTCCTACCAACCAGACTTTATTTACAATATTTGAATTTTCAAGCAGAGGACACGACTACTGTATTAGAGCATTTTTCCACAMACAAGTTTCATTCATGTTAGCTACAGTAAGAAGAGACACAGTAAGTCTTATCATACAAGATTTTTCAAAGACCACTGTCTTCTCTGCATCWGACGACATGATCCTGCAGCGGCTGTTTCAGCAGAAAGACACAAACTGTTTACACTAGCATTTCAAAGAAGTTCTTTCAGATGACCTTAGAAACTAAAAGGAAAAAAGAACTGCATCCAAAATATCGGGGACTAATGGTAAGACTGCTCCAAARAGCCCCTTAAATGCAGCAGAGTCCAGAAAGCCGTTGAGCTGCACAGCCACTAGGTGTCTATGCTAGTGAACTCRGTCACTGCAGGCTGCACTTAATAAATACCCACCCACACCAAGCGGGACTCCTGAGCACACACAGAACCTCAGTGTCTTAGGATAGATGCAAAACCTAGAGACTTCATAAGTTGCATAGAAAGTAAAAGAAAGATACATAGGAAACTTGTAAAGGTGACATAATGATATCATTTTAGACACATGTTCCAGAGTTTCTGAAGGGGTCTACATATGATTACAAGCAGAAAAAAAAAGGCATTCTGCCTTAAGGTGTCTCAGATTCATGATATATTAAAAATAATAATAAAGAGGGGTACTCTCAAATTCACACTGTACATACAAAATGTTTAAAACATAACTGTGCAAGTTAAGACATAACTAAAGCTTCTGTTATAAATTCAACCTGAAATAAATATCCSAAATTTAAAATTATAGGATGACAATACCATATATGATGAGGCTGAAAAACTCTTAATGTAAGACTTGAGCCTTCTAATTAATTTTTGAAAGACTTAAGATGTAAGAGTTTGTGAACTTCCACCTCTTCTTCCCAACAAAAAACAACATTTACAAAGAACATATTAACAAAATAATTTCAAATACCTTGACAAAAAACAAGTTGCAGGTAGTATTACTATTTTAAATCAAAATTATCTTTCTTATATAAATATAAAAATAAAAATAAAAACTGCTTCCTGCTGCAAAAGAGTTATTTACCTAATCTGCAATTAGAAAGTTTAAGTAATCTGATGCTTGCTTGACAACCTACCTTTTTTACATGGCTTTGGTGGCACAACAGGACCAGGCTCTATGTTATCGTAGAAGTTGCACGTAGCTTTTGGATCAAAGTTACCTGTCAGAAAAAAGTACGATAAGTAGGAACACATAATTCAAAGATAATTTATTAGTGTCCCAAATATCTTGGGGCTTCAGATTTTATATAATATTTATCATTATATTCTATTTTAGCTTTTTCCTGTGCATCTTCTTGTCACATATGTTCACTTCTGTGCTAATTCGAGTTAATTTTCTGCAAGTCAGTCCCATATTTAAAGAATCAAATCCACTGCAATGCTCTGGATTGCTTTAATGATATGTGAATAGGCAAAACTTGTTGTAGAACACATTCTCGGTACAAAAAAATATACTGTACATTTTTAATCTATGTTGATTAAGTGTGTCATTTTCTGTCAAAAAATCCAACCAGCCAAACAAAAAATGCGACTTGTGTATCTTGGGTAGATTTTTGGCTGCTAGCATCTTTGAAATAAAAAATAACTTTGTCAAGTACAGGTTAAGCCACCATTTACAAATGTTTTAAATGTCAGTAAGTCAAGTTTATGCAATTGTAACTGAAAGAGACTTCTTTTAGCAATAACTTGGCATCAAAAAAAAAAAAAAAATCAAATTTTTAAAGAAGTCCAGGAACAGTATCCACATTTCAGCACATTCTATGTCTAAATCATGTTTTGCAAGAACACGGAAGCCGGTACCTCTAGACTGAAGGAGGTCAACTTCTTTCAGTGTACAGTCAACATTTATCTGGAGCTGTCGGTTGAGGCTTCGCAATCTGGTCATTTCCTCCGGCTAGGAAGAAATAACCCAAAATAGCAAGTGAAGTAAAGTCAGCATCATATGTAATATAGATATAGCAATATTATGTCTGCTAATAGCTTTCTTAGACTGAAGCACCAAATAAAATAGCCAACATTACACTGTGTTTTCCTCTCCTGTCCCAATTTCTTCCCTTCAAAAACGGACTCCTCCACTTGGCATTTGAGAAAGTGAGGTGCAAAAATATAAAAACATTACCACCACCAAAAAGTGAACAACAGTAAAAATCATTAGTAAAAATACCTAAGTATGCTCATGTGTTTTACATGCCTACCTCTGCCACTATCACTACAGCCAATGTATAGAAATGCTGAAATTTGTACAAACTGAAGACTGCTGCTCCAGCAGTTCACATCAAGATCATCAGGAAATAAAATACAAATGACAGTAATTCATATACAGTAACTATATTCTTTAATTATAATTGAATAAGATTAGATTTTGTTTTCTAGGCCAGTGTTTGTAAGTCATTTAATGCTGAATGACATTAATTATTCTCAAAAGAAGTATTAGATGCTTAAGTCCATGTATTTATCATKAAGAAACCCAAAGCTGTTGGGGTACAAAATGACCTTAGTGTTAGCAGTAGCAACTACTAAAACAGATACAGGAAAAAAAATCATAACATCCTATCTTAGGATACATTCCGACATCACAGACAGAAAGTACCTGACAAATGCTGCCCTAAATACCTGGGCTGGGTGAGACGTAGAACAGAAACTCAGGTTATGGAGCCAACAACCTCTAATGATCTTTCTATCCTACCTCCGTCCTCACTGTTTATGTCAACACAGTGAACAAGACTGAACTGATTCGGCTAAAAACTTCAAAGCTGAAGTTAGTTTTTGGTCGAATGAGCTGTCATTTCAAGATTGCTGCATAGCCATAGAGATGTCCTTGCTGGAGTCTCTTACGGGTGGATGTCACCGAGACAGGATGAAATAAGAAGGACAAGACAAGGGAGAAGTGCCAACTATTTGAGTCAGTGCTGCCAATGAACAGTTGCTTGTCACATTACATACATAGCAAAAGGGAAGAGGAATGTCTAAGAGATGCACAACTATGCAAGCAGCAAAATACCTTGATTGAATGCAATACCTTTACATAAAGTGTGAAGGTCTTCTGAATGAACACTCAAGCTGCATAAGGCTCAGGCTCTTTTATTAGCCTTCACCATATACCTTGATAGGAAAGCAATTATTGTTGAGTTCCAAAAAACTGCTCCAAATACTGAAGATTTTAAATATTTTAAATACCTAAATATTTTGCCTCTGCTTCATGAAAGTATAAGAAATAAGCTTGTACCTTTAATTAAAATACTAACAAATTGCTTACTGTTGGAATTGCAGTCGTACAGCTAACTCTTCGAAGTCGCCTCTGCATTAGATCATGCTCCATACCGTTGACTTCAGCTTTCAGACGTTCAAGTTCTTCTTTCTCAAGCTTCAGCTCCTTTGCTAATCTCTCCATCCTTGCTCGTTGATGCAACAGCAAGGCTAGTATGTTTTACATGGRAGAAATAGTTACTAAAAGACAAAAACCTGGAAAACTGAACTGCTTGTTGTGTGTACAATTCATGAGTGACCTTTCTGGGAAGAAAAAAAGTGATCATAAACATGCATTCAAATATCAGTGTGAAGATGTTTTCATGCCAAATGAACTACAATTTTAGGAGACAGCTATTCCATAATAAAAAGAAAACAACACATTTTACACAGTAACTTGAAGTTGATATTACCATTTTGGTCAATGCTTCTTTTTTTTGTATTTGGTCTTTCTTGTCTCAAAAATACAAAGCACCTGTATGAGGAGAGAGCTTCTCAGGAGGAGAGCACAACCTAACTCTACTAATAATGTAGAGTGAAAAATAAATATCAGAGGCAAGATCYAAAGAAAACACATACTTAAGAGTTRCAGTTCAACAAAATCTCTGACAAACTAATGCATAAGAAGCAAGGCTGTAAGATATTAGCCAAAAAGCCAATCCTTAATTGGCTTTTACATCACAATTTCATATTATGCAGTATCATCTTTAAGCACTCTTAGCTTTTCAGAAAGCACTTTAACATCCTATACTATTGATTCACCTGCACTCAAAGGCAAAGCTACAAAAGGGGAGAGGGGAAAAAAAATACTAATAAAAATGGTAATAATAATAATTAAAAAAAAAAAAAGTTGGGGAACTCAGATCTTCCAGGATCTTTAATTCCTCTGTGATATTGATTCCCTGCTCTCTAAACTTTCTCTGCCATTAATCAGTAACTATCTCATATTACTGTCACAGTACCCAAATGCCTAACTCTCAGTTACAAGCTCATATTGGCTTCTAAAGCAGCCACCCAGTCACAGAAAGAATTTGGACTTGCTAGCAAATAATATTCAGTCTTTAGAGGAGAAGTATTTCTCAGTATTTTATCACAAGGTCAAAAYTGGACAATTTATTTAGCAAATGCTCAGCACTATCTGATCTACCTGTTTTTCCTGATGAAAGCCTACTGGAACAGAGAAAAAGAACTGGAATTTGCGCTGATACTCAGGTAAGCAGACTGCCCAGATCTTGCTAGCAAACTGTTCACCAGTTCATGCTGACAAGCAGAATTTTAGATAAATGCAGACACAATACAACCTGCAAAATGCTATTTTATACAAAGCACCCGCAAGCACCTCTACTTTTCTTCACTTCCATCCCAAACAGGAAAAGCAAAACCACAGAATATTGCAAGAATACTTGTATACTAGCTGAGAAAAAAAAGCTAGAGAAATAAGCAGCCATATGATATCCTTGGTGGAGAAGGATAAACAACAAAGGAGCATAAAAATGACAATGTTCTTATCAGATGCCACTATCCTATGTAAAATAGTAGCACTGTAATTCAGATTGTGTGTGCAACTACTATCRTCAAAGAATAAAGACTGAAAATCTTACCAAAGAATAGCATCAGATGTTGTTAAAACACAGGCTTCAAAATTATTCCCTACCTTTTAAAATTGTCTAAATCATTCAAGTTTAGTTTGGGAGATCACAGAACTAAAAATGTCCAGATATCATATTGTATGATTTTTTATTATTAACAGATCCTGTCTTAGTATGGGTCCCCTAATTTAATACCTGGTATGACTTTATTACACATCTTGATTTATACTCTAGTACAATTCAAATGTGACTCATGATACAACAGTACTGAAACTAATTACTGGTAATACTCTATCAGGGGTTCGCATTAAGGAAAAAGTTAAATGCACTTCTTCCCTATATTATACTCTTAATGTTCTTTTTTTTTGTGTCTCATTTGTGGTAGCAGAGAATATAACAGTTATTCTTTTACAATTCATTTCTATTAGGAGTTCACAGTGGAACACAGCAAAGGCTAAGAGCTCAGCTGTGGTAAAGATTTCTATAACAGTATATGTCTCCAAAAGCACCTAGCAACTAGCTTTATTATTTTTCAAGGTACACGAAAATCTAGACASAAATCCAAAAGCAAAATCAGACTTCCAGAATATACTTTTCTCCATTATGTGAAGCTATGGTTTTCCTGCATAAAGACTTTTACGAAGTTGTAATAGGAACACTATCAGAGAAAGCATATGGCCATGGAGGTACAGAACCACTGGCATTCTCTCTACTAACCATTTCTATTTGGTCTACCAGCTACGAAGCAGCTCTTCTGCTGAGGAGCTAAAATAGCTCTAAAGATGAAATTAGAACTCAAGAACAACTGGACAGCATAAACACTGATAAGCATAATTGACAGCATAAACACAGAGATTTCAGCTCTAAGGTGAAAGGAAGAATAGAAGTAGTGGTGCAGGTAGAATATACTGTCCTTTCCTAACACAAATCCAGAAGCAAAGCACATTCTTTAAATCACTGCTGCTGATTAGCATCCTGTCATTACCCCCAAGTGATCGGTTGGAATGCCTGCAGACTGACTCATTAGCTRTTTCAACTGTTTTAAATTTAGAAAGCAGATTACATTCAGAAAAGTAGCTGTCAGCTAACAGTTAGGTCTCCCCACTCCTGTTTTTTTTTTTTAAATGTCATTAGTTAAGTTACATGCATAATTAAGCCTATTTTCTGTCCCTAAGCAACAGAATGCACTTCCTAGGATCTGTAGAGTAAGATCTCTGTCCTCATTGAAAAGTGTAAGCAGAAGAGCATTTCTCATTTTTTTTTTTTCAAAATAATTATTTTAGTTCCTCTTAAAAATCTATGGTTTGCATTGACATGCAACATAACTCAAACTGCAAGYGACCTCTCTCTCCTTTTTTACTTAGTAGTCTTCAACCTAAACTAAATGAATTCTAATTCATTTTGGAAGTTATGCTGCTTCAGGTTTTATGCAATACCACACCTTGCAGCCAAACTAAAGATAATGAAATCTACACATAAATTTATGTCATAGTTCTTAAAATCAGAATCGACAAACTCAACATGTGACATATAAACAAAGTACTTCTGTCAACTGCAGTAGTCTCTTAAGAAATGTGTCACGTCAAAACCATGTCATCTTTAAGAACCTCAAAAATACTGTTCATATTAGATTGAAATTTGATAGAAATGGAACAAACTGTCAATAGATGAATTTGATGCAAGTTATTTGTGTTTGCCTCTGTACAGATTCAGTATTTCCCACCTGAGTAACAAATCAAGCTGAGAATGCTTTGTACGGTAATACAATTTGCAAAGCAGAAATATTTACCTTGAGTGTAAGCATAGTCATCTGATCCAGAACTAGAACTTCGCTGGTATTTATGGCTTCCTTTTTCTCCTCCACCTCCTGGGACTACAGAAATAGGCTGAATAGGCTCTGGCGCTGCAGAACGCTCTTCTTGGTCCACTAAATTTAAAAGATTCTCAGTCGGTGCTCGACCTACTGTGATTTTAAAAATGGTTGGATTTGGCTGAGACACCAGTACCCGAGGAGACTGTGTTGGTGCACCTGCAGGTCCGGTCGGTTGAGTGTAGGTAATATATACTGGATTAACGCTGAACGGAGGTTTGGGCTGACCTGACATACCTCTGGATGGAGAGCTTGAAGGAGGGGTGGTGGCTGTATACAGTGGGTGCTGGTTTCGCTGAGATGGTTGATTACTTATTGGAGAAGGACTTCTATTCATTGCAGTCCCGGGTCTTTGTGGTGGCTCAACGGTAATTTCTATTTTATTCATGGAACCTTTGGATAAACTAGGCCCACCATAAGGAAGATACGATACTGAGTGACTACCTTGTTTTTGATAGGTCTGGGATGCTTGCTGATGATATGGATGGGGTGGCACAGTTGAAGGACTAGGTGGCATGAAAACATGTGAAGTCTGATGACTCAGCTGAGGGGGTTGAACTTGGTGCTGAGGAGAGCCAAAAGGAGAGGGACACTGGGATGCCGGTGGTGATCGAAAAGCTGTCTGAGGAATCTGGGGTTGTTTAGGAGAATACTGAGAAGGCTGATAATTCTGTTGATGTGGATAGACAGGGAGAGGACGTGGAGTATAATGTGGAACTGGGCCCTGTGGTGACGAATGCCACTGTGTATTCTGAGGAGTCTGTCGTCCTGAAGAACTTTGAGATGTCTGTCGTATATAAATTGAGCCAGGAGTCCCATAAAGATTGCTTGGAATCTGTGGAAGAATTTGTAGAGCTCTGGGTACACTTTGTCCAGAGGGGAGGTTTTGTGATACTGTAACAGTAATGGGATTTGTACTGTACCGAGGTATGTGCATATACGTAGGAGGAGGGCCTTGCATAGCAGACGTGTTCATTCCTGGTTGTATGGAAGATGGCTGTGGAGGTGGCTGTGGAGGAGGAGTAGCTGCATTTCTATTCTGGTCATTCATGAAAAATGGATTGTAATTAGGAGAAGCTGCCACAACAGCGGGAGCAGAATGTGGTTCTTGAACTAAGCATATCAGCTGTTTACCTGCTGTGCGTTGCGGATCAATATGTCCATCGCTTGAGCTATGTACCAGTGTACGACCACCATTAAGTTGAGCTCCATCCCCTGCATGATAGCTGGTATGAGGATGAATGCCCAGATTAATGTGCAAAAGGCTATTTCTATTCATTCTGGTGTCATCAGGGCTGTGGTACTCCATATATAAGTACTTGTTGCTCTCCTGTGCAAGGGCTCGACAACAGGCATCTAGATTGTTGTTGTTCTAGGAATAAGAATGAATGTCTGTTATCACTGAAGCACAGAAAAAGCACCCACTGTTCACAGTATTCAACAAACATTCAACTGAAGCTGCACTTAAGCCCATCTTGAGTACAGTGAGGGATAACTTTTCACTGCTGCAGGTGACACAACCATGAATTTTGAAATTCATGGCCATAACATGCAAGGAGTASAGACTGCATGTTGCCTCTGAGCAAATGCTATGGTGACACTAGCTACTGCATGACACAAAAATCCGCAAGACTAGGTTAGGATAAAGCAACTTAGAGCGCTTGGCATCCTCTGCAAAGAGTAGGTATGTCTAATAGGTTACCTATTTCTAACAACACAAATCAAACTAGATCAAAACAGAAGATTCTGTAAAAGTCCAAACAAAATTACAAAGTGATTTAATAACTTGCAGAATCAATTCAGCAACTTCTGCTTTGACTTTGGTTTGTAAGTAACAGCTCTATTTTTTTTTAATCTAATTTTGCATGACTTCTTCCTTTCTTCTTTAGTAGTGTTTATAGAATCTAGACCTGATTTGTTTTACTGACTGCTTACTGTTTTTACCTGTATCTYTTTGTTTACCCAAGTATTTACTCTTTACATCAGTTTTTCTGGTAAGAACAGAATTTAGTGCCTCTAAAAAAATAAAATAAATAAAATCAAGTAAGTTATGTCAGAATAAGTTGCATGAAAGCATACTGGTAATTTATAAAGTCCTTTATAACCGCAACATCACTTCAACTTTCTTAAGAAAACCTTTGTTGTAGAATCTTTCTTGTTTTAGAAATAAAGTACTAGGAACAACTACATGAAAAACAAAACCATGATAATGAAAAAGCAGACTAAGTAGACTACTAAAGGTTTTTCATTCTACAGAGATAAAGTTACATAGACTCTTAAGACATTTTTAAACTCTTGACCATACCTGAAGCATGCACTGAGACACCACACCTTCAGGAATCTCAGGGAAACGTTGCCGGAGATCATGGAGTAGCTGCATATCGAGCTGTTGACTGCCCTGCGCCATGCCAGACTGGTGGTGTTCCAGATTATCAAAAAATGGAAGTCAATAGGCCTTCCAGTGATTATGATCTTCTGATGCTTCTGGCATTTTCTGTGAGTGAGAAAACATAAACAATTACTTCTAAGCAAACACAAAGCTTTTTCTTCACTCGCAAGTTGCATGTGTAAATATATGATTGCATTGCATTTCTAACTCTAGTTATCAAGAGAGACAAACATTTAAGTGAAGGAGTGGAAATCATCAAGTCTCAAATTATAATCCCTGAAGATTTAGCCTACCACAGGTAGGTCTACATAACAGTTCACTGGAATATGCTGGCGAACATCTTTACACAGCCCTATTGCAGCACCACACAGGAATGTCTTAATCCAACCTGCATGAAAGGAACTGTTATCAATTTACTCTCAAGGAAATTCTAGACAGTTTGTAGAAAACTGCATTTATCACAAAGCGTAAGTATTTTTGATTTTTACAAGATGCCACAAATAACAGTCTAAAAAGCTAGGCAGGCATAACTACCCGATATTCTTCTTCTACCACTTAAACCCTTTGCTCTTCKTATCATTGTATGCCTCAAAAGTTGGAAACTATTTCTATGAAACATGACAGGAAAAGGTGTTAAATGGAGTTCAAAAAGTAATTATTAGGATTATGTTAAGCATCTATTTATGATTTTTGTAAAGCAACTACTACATTCATACTAAGATGATTAATGAAAAGAAAAACTCTTTCCATTCTAGAATTCTTGTACTCAACAGCATGAAGATACTAGCCAAAAGCCAAAGAGCACTAGAAGACAAATGCTGTCTAACTGAGCAAAAACTTTTCTCTTTGTGATTCATGACCATAGCAATAATCACAGATGGCTAAGGCCCAGATAAAGATTTGCAAATACATTCCAGTATTAAAACTGTCCCATTGCCATCTTTCCAAAGATAAATGAGACATATCCTGCTGTGATTTAATAACTACAGTAATAAATTTACACTGTAAAATCATTGTGCAGTTCTGCCTACTCCAAGATGGCCACAGACCCCCGTTTCATTTTAAATGGAAACTTTTAAAAAGCTTCCACAGAGAACAATAGCTAAGGTGAAACTGCATCTACACAACTAGTAGGGTATCTTTTTTTAAAGCTAATTTTTCACACATCAAACATCCTCATCTGAATTCAAAGACACAAGACTTCTGAAAGACCAACTGACTCCAACCAAACTCTRTGTGTTTCTAGACAGCTCTCCTTCCAGGAGGCAGGAGTAGAAAGGCAATCCTGGAAGGGTCTGCTACCTGAAGAAACCAAATTTAAAATCCTTCTTCGATTTTAAATTTGGACAGTACAAGGACAGTATCTGAAATAAAAAATAATCATTTAATATTTCATTTGTACAACCAAAAGCTTTCACCATGTTCCTCTGTTCAAATGTAAATTCAAAAGATCAATAATCTCTGCATACAAGCTTTTGCAATAGTCTAAACTAAACATTACTTCAATGATTTTCCAAGTCATCCTGAAAATCTGTGGTATGTACAGCTGTAATGGCCAATTATGAAGTTATTGCAAGGAACCAAAATAATCAATCAGTTTTATCAAAGAATTCTCTTCCAGACAGGAGTTATGGGTAACAGACCTAAACTTTCCATACTCATTTTTAAGATTCAAAGCATCTCACAGTTAGCCAGATGGCCTCCAAAAATCTGGGAGAAACATGAAACAGTTGTCAGGAGAAGTGCGGACACAAAATCATTCAGGATTCCACAGATTCCCTGGTTACCATTATCCCTTCCTTGAGCCAGCACTTTGCTCGACCTGCTGTTGAGCCTTTGATCAACCCAACTCCATACTTTCCAGGCAAGTGGACCCCACACGGCTGGCACACAGAGAAGAGCTTAATGTTCCTCAAGAAGGAGGAGCAAGGAGCTCAGAAAGCCAGGAGGAGCTCCTTTCATGGGGAACGCACACAGCTAAGAGGGACAGAGTTCCTGCTAAGACTCAGGAGCTTGGAAATGGAAATAATGTAGTCTTGATTCTCTTGACAGAATGTGTTTACATATATTCAGAAGGAAATGATAACAGATGTAAAATGTTTTTTTTTTTTTTTTTTTTAAAGAATCACCTAAAATAAAGATACACAAATGATCAACGATAGTCAGTTGACAAGCTAAGTAAATGTGTATCATGAGAAGTGTTTTGAATTATGTACTGGTGTTTATATATGCAATTATAACATATGCAACAACTAAAATGATCCCTGAACAAATTTCCAGAAAATGAGTTAGAAAACTACTTTTTTTCAGGCCATATCAGTTTAACAGAGTAACGGAGGGGGAAAAAAAAYAACACGCAAGTAAATGAGTTGATTTGTAAGAGTCAACATTTCAAAAGCATCCTGCTTCTATAGCTTTTAAAACAAATTCCTTATCTTAAAAGAGTTAAATAATCTTTCACTTAAAAGTAAGAAAAACATGGATAGAGTTATGTAGGGTCAAGAAAATAACCTCAATTTTTCCTCTCAATACTAAAGAAAGAAATGTATTTTTTAAATTATATTATCCTGACTTCGAGTTAAAGCTGCCACTTGCTGATAAMAAGTGGCTCTACTACACAGTATACAGATGAATTCAATCCAGTATTTCTAAATTAATCTAATTCCCTCTCACTCACCACTGTTGATAAAAGTGTTGAAGACAACTTGTGGCCTTCAGATTCATATATGCAGTAGAAATATTATTGCTTAACATAGTTTTCTTTGCAGAGTATTTCCCCCACACAACTGACAGGCTTTTGAGAAAGGGCAAGAGAGGGCTGGAGGAAGCTGGCAAAGTTGAATGTCCTCATCTATATCTAAATATCATGGAAACTTGAGCACCAAGTTTTCAGATACCATGTAGTTTAGGCCAAAAAAAAAAAAAAAAAAAAAAAAAAAAAAAAAAAAAAGTAAAATCACATCAGCTGCTTGATCACGGGCTCTTTAGAATGCAAAATACATTAGTATTATATGCAATTTAGTACACAAAGTGATGAACGTATGTATTTTTACCAAGCTAAGCTGTGACTTCGAATTTAGTGACAACTTATTCTTGTGCAGTAAATATGAAGCAATGAATTCAATAAACAGTTATACAATCTAAACTCATGACAGTAGCCCCTATACCCCTATTATCTGTTTAATTATCACAGGGCAACTTACAACTCATATCTATTTATCATTTGCTACTGGCATTTAGGTATAAACCTAAGCCTTAATCTTACTATCATTACTCTTGTTCTGAATTGTACAGAAGAACACAGCTGAAATATTCTCATAGAACAAAAACTTTCCTTATTTTCCAGGGAAAACTGTAAGGCTAAATAATGCATGAAGGCAGGAACTGAGAGAGCAGAAATTAAGAGATTTAACATTCAAGAGATACTAAATTCTGAAACTCATTTTCATTAATCTCAACATATACAGAAATATTTTCACCCAAAACTACAGTATGATTAAAAAATGAGATCAGAAAATAATGAAACCAAAAGAAAAATATTACATGAAATAATTTCTTATCAACATTTAACACTCATTTCTAGTCACTTTACTAAAACAGACACTTCGTTTTCAAAGTCAAGCTAAATTAACATTAAGCTGGCTACAGCATGAGTTCTTACTTTGAAATGTAAGAACCTGAATACCATTTAAAATCTTTTTCTCAAAACTTACTTATTAAAAGGAAAAAGGCTGTGAGTGCCTATTATGAACAATATTCAGTTTTCTCAATGCAATTTCTATCCATGTTATGTTTCTCTCAGTTTGGTCATGATGACAAATCGTGATCATGGTCATGACATTCTTGAAATTACATTTTCAATACTGTCTCCATATTATTTTGTTTTTCTGGAGTTAGTCTTGAAAATGTTACCCCCTCATCTTTCCAGGAAAAATAACAGGAAAAAAAAAAAATCTCTAATCTCAAAGGCCACTCCTGCTCCAAGCACAAGAAAGCTAACATTATTAAACTTGCTCTATACAAAAGCAGTATTTCTAAAGTATACAGCAAACAAAGTACATACAGTGCCAAAGAAATAAGAACTCTTAGATAAATTAAAACATCTATTTCATAATTGAAAGAACCGTTTCTAAACATCTACTAGTACATTCATCTTTCATGCCTGTTACCTAAGATGTCTGGAAATAATCCAACCAAAGTCAGACAGCTATTCAACTAGGGTGGTGTTCTTTACCGGGCACAGCACTGAAAAGACCTTCCCAGCAATCTAGTATTTTCCCTATATTGATATTCATTTTATTGTACTACTTTAGCGTAAACAAAAATATCCTAGCTGCATTAAGATTAGCCTATACATTGTAAGTATGTATCTTTAAAACCTGCAGCACAAAAAAAATTCCCAGGTAAAAGTTTTCCATCACTCACAAAAATAAAATATCATCATGTCTTCCAAATAATAATAAATGCTTTAGAATCATCACTGGAAATTGAAAAATTGTGATGCAAGTCTCTTGAAACTGCCAAAGGGAAAGAATTTCAAAGTTTTTATTTACATTTGCACATAAACAAATTGAAAGCTATTCATTGATCCATGCATTCATGTTGGTCTTCTGAAAGTCATTAACCTCTAAGCAAAGCCTTATGCTGAGGAGCCTATGCTTAAGAGGCAGCCATCAACTTAACTTCTAGAAGAGACAGGCTGACAAGCTTCTGCTGCCTCCACAGCCAGAGCGGAAGAAACTGCACTTTAAAACTTCAGGTCACTTTCCCATGATTCATTCAATAATGTCCTCTACAAATACTATTTCTGAAAATTATGATTTTAAGTAGTGAAGGCAGCCAGCTCTATACAACTGCTAAGAACACAGCAGTTCAGGAGGTCCTATCTCCTTCATCTCCCTTGTCACATCAGTTCTGTGCTTGAGAATACTAGAATTCCACTGTACACTGCCTGTCTATTGTAAAACATGAGCAGACTGGAAAGTAACGATGAATTCCTTTTTCAGAGACAGATCTAGAAAGCACCAAAATGAATTTTTTTTTTTTTTTTAATTTCTTGCCAAAATAAATAGGCTTTTGGTGAATGAAGTCTACATTTCTAAATGATCACATCCTGATTCCCTTCCTGAACTTGAAGGGAGGTAGATAATTACTGTTCTATGTTCAACAAATACATGCAAAATGCATGCAAATACAAATACATGATAAAAAAGCTGTAAGAGAGCAGCATTTTCATTTAAAAAAAAACACACACTCATGAAAGACACAATATCTGAAGAAGATTCCAACAGTTTTACCACACCAGGAATTAAGTAAGCAAAAAGATGGTCATTAACACCCCATCCCACTCTCATCTACTATTTAGTAGGTATCTGCACCTAATTATAGCCTTGTAAACATTCCTGGCATATGATCTGGCTGCAGATGCAATCATGTAATCTCACCTCTAATCCTTGGGCAGCCTCTGGAACCACTACTGGCTGAAATTCAAAGATAACAGCAGTAGTCCTATTAAAGTGGACTGCAGATGGTTTAAAATCATACACTGCACTGAGAATAATAGGGAGCAGTTTTGCACATTAAGTTTTCATTTATTTAACTATTCAAACAAAGAAAATCAAAAAGCAAGCCATACTACAAACGCTACACCATTCAGATCAACCCCACTAACTCTGGACAGCTCCCTTGGCAGAGGAAGGCAAATGCTTCTGTGGCACCCTGACACCTTTACAGATGCCACCTAACCAAAAGRTCTCAAAGCTCAAATACAAGCTGAATTGTTCTAAGAGTGTCAGCACAGCAGTATTTTCCTCACAGCTGTCTTCACTTACAGCTACACAGTGGGGTTTTTTTGTTTTGTTTTTCTCCATACACCATGTTTCAACAAGAATTACTTTCCCCACGTACAGTAAAGCTACCATATTTTATTAGCTGACAACATACAGCTAAAAACTTCTCTCCCATCTTGCAAGTCACAGCGACAATTTGTTACAGAAGCTTTCTTATCTCCAGGCTGCTACATCCCACAGCTTTAGGAGTGTGCTGCCTCACAGACTGGAAGCAGGCTAGGAAAGAAAYGTAAAACAGAACTTAAAGACTTTCTTTTTTTAGTTCATACTGACACACAGAGTGCACCAAAACATAAGGAAAGCAGGCAATGTTTAAAGTTGAGCTCACTTGCTGCTGTCACTGTTATGAAGAGAATGACTAAGACACCAAAAACATAACTGCATGGTTTGGCAGAATGTCTTATTCTTATACAAGCGCACAAGTGTTCAGATTCATAAAGCTCCTGGATGGCTGGAAGAAAACAGCAAAGGATAGTGAAGAGCTGCACAGCAAAATAAAACTGCAAAAACAAAGCTGACAAGCTTTACTACTGACCAGCTGGTCTCTTACATTGCAGTCAAGTTGAAAGCTCACATGCTAATTCTCAGCTTAATTTCTGCGTCCATTTAACCATGCAACAGATGAACTTGGTGGATTAGAACAGCTCAAAGCATTGAAATAGAAYGCAATTCATTTTCATCTATCCTCTATTTTTGAAGCAATGATAAAAAAAAAAAAAGAAAAAAAAAAAGGAGAGAGCTTACAAAAGTTTCTAAACCCTTTCAGTTACAGCCAAAACACAGACTACAGAGAAGCATCAACTTCACAATTATTGTGACAGAAGCTATTTCGGTGTTTCTGACAGTTTAAAGAATTAAAGGAAACTCTCACTCAAGCAAAGCAAGACCGAATCTATTAAATAGACTACTACTTTTTGCTCTCAGCACTAYGTGATTAGTCACATACAATGATGACATTGTATGGGCACCTGCCTAATCCTTCAGTTGCACATCTGCAGTTTTTAGTCATGCTGGGAAAGCCTGCATGAAAATAGTATTTATTATATTATGAAAATACTATTTAAAGCAAACAAATGAAGCAATGCATAAATTCCTTGTTCTTATTCACTAGCTTATAAACAAATATCAACTTTATCGGTGTTCAAAAGCAATTTTCACAGATTCTACAAATGAGCAATATGATGATGCACTGAATATGGTGTCTTAATCCAACATGCAATTTCAAAGCCAGAGAAACTTGGAAAGAAAAATTCCATTTTTGGCACAACAGTGACACTGGCTGGAAAAAGGACTACAGCATAACAAGATCTCTTTTGTGATCTGAAGGGAAGCATGTTAATAAGATCTGTTAAGAAAATTCAAAAGTCTTAGGCATGTATTTTTCCTGCTTTGTACTTTGCCATTTGTTTTGCTCTTCTCCTGTCATCTTTGCAAGGCATCAGATCATCATCTTTGYCTGTCATCTTTGCAAGGCATCAGATCTAAACAGACTGGTGTTATCTATTTATTGTTCTTCTTATTCTATCAGAAGTAAAAGCTATCAAAAAAGTCACAGGACCACTATAAATAGTTTAGCATTTAAAGAGATATCATGGACAGAGACATGCCCATGTCTCTGACAAGAGACAGCCAATATCAGACAGAAAACAGCCAATATCAGACAGAAAATTTAGAAGTCTTTCACTACAAAAGCATAACATTTTCAGAACAAGTTAAACATTTGTCTGCAGCCTGGTCATGGTTAAATTTCTGTCCTTTAAGATAGGGCAATTATTTTCAAGCAGATCTTTGTCCAAACCAACTCTGCCAACGCTACCTTTTAGCGATTGAAATCTCCAGAAACTGAAAACTACTTCTGATAACTTCACAGTATATTATACCAGCAAACATTAAAAACTGAATGACAGTGAGCCTGATACTCTGGAAAATTGATTTTTTTTTTCCTGACACTACAAAGTCTTTGACAAGTAACTTCCCTACCTTTTGTGATGAGGAAAATCATAATTTCAATCATAATATATTTAATAGAAAGTCTAATTTCTTTCAAGCAACTAGAGGCAGCTCTGTAATGAAAGCTTCTATGGAAGCAAAGTTTCAATGCAGTGAGACAGGTCAGGTACTAGGTACTGCGCAGAAAGGACCAATTTMCAGACCTGTTCCAGACAGGATCAGGTGAAAGAACTGTAAGCTCTAGTAACCACAATGACTGCATTATTGCAAGATGATCACAAATATCACACCCTTTCCCCGACACTAGAATACCTACACTAAAAAGCTAATACTGCAGGCTCTGAAGACTGAAGTTTTCCCAGATGAAAGGTTGTGTACAGGAATGCAGCKCTCCTGCACTCTCATTATCAAGACGACAACACAGTGTTTCTGCCATGCACAGTGTTAGCAACCAGTGTTACTTTTGTTTCYCTGACTGTATATTCCTCTCCTCAGCCCAAGAATCAAAAACTTAATTTCACATTCATCTCACTCATAGCAAGAGTAGGAAGTGTGAAGTAAATTGGAATAACTGGAATTTTAAATTGCAATGTCAGTGTTTAAAAGTCTATTTGCACACCAATACACCTTGCTTAGATTTGACTAGAGCTCTCTATAAAAGAATAGATTGTTTTAAACTACTTGCCTTGTGTCGAAAACTTAGCTAACAAATGGTAAAAAATACTGGACTGTCAAAATAAAAACTATGCCATAAAGCAACCTTCCTCCTCAGAAGTCTAATATTACTATTTCCCGGAGAGTTAATGTCTCATCATATTGCTGTTATTTGTAGGCCACCAAATTCATTCCTGATCAGCTTGACAGGAGTTAAACTCTATTCTGAACTAACACTATTGACAGTTCTCACACAAGGCAAGTGATTTTCAGCATTGGCTCTTGCTCCTACATCACAAATGTACTGCTGCATTTTGAAATTGCTTCTAAGATGTTCACAACAGGTTTGTTTCAAAATGAATTTTTACAAGGCAAAATACAGTGAGTCCTTCAGCAAGAGACTTCTGCAATATGACACACTGCCATTTCTTTTGCAGGAGTTTCCAGGATTTGCTGAAACCAGAAGTTTAAAGATAACTAAAGACAATAACTGTGATTTTAAAAAAAAAAGTATGAAACTGTCATGTGGCTTTGATTTCCCACATAAAACCGATAAAGTTTTAGCATGAACCACACTCAAAATCCACTGCCACACGTTCAAATTTCTACTCACATAATCACCATGTATTCCTTACTTCTGTTTACTGGCTTCCTTTGAGTTTGTCTTCCTCCAAATAAAAATGCTTCCTCTAAATAGATAACTGGAGGTGCTATTCAGATATCTAAATTAAATTACAGCCCATTTGCTGAGTAAAAGCAATGTAATCAGGTAAGTCCTCTGAGACTGCTTACATTTCCTAGAAGGCACAYGGCTGCACGTCACACATTCAGGACATAACATTTGAATTTTTAGCTAGTTACTGTTTACACAGGCAACTCAGAATAAAATATTTCACAAAGAAGTTTAAGTTGGACAACTCTTATCAGCTTAAGCTCCGAGAACTAGAAGACTGAAATTTTCTCATTATGGTCAACCATGCCACAAATTAGCAACAGTCAGTGAACAATGGTAATAGAATCTTTCCAAAATAAAGTAGGATTAGTATCAGTTCTACTGCAGAAAATATTTCTTTTGCTATTCAAGCACTTCTAAACTCAAAACTAAAATACAATTGAGATAAGTTTTCCCTTGAAAAAATTATTTGCAGGAAACCTATTTTTCCTCTTATGCACTCCTTCAGCTATATGCAGGTTCTACTGGTGCTTTTTCCAAAAGGAAAAAAAAAAAAAAAAAAAAAAAACACTTCAGGATCACATGGATAATTTAATTCCCAAGCTGTGAAAAGGTGAGTGCAGTAATATTTTAGAAAAAATACTGCCAAACACATTTCCTGCTTCTGAAACATCACTGAAAGATTTTTATGATGTACTAACAAGAGTAACAATGTAACAGCAACAAACAAAAGTTTAAATCATCACACTATCTGATGAGCTTCTCAAATGTTCATGAGACAAACTTTGAAAATATTCTGTATTAAATAGAGTGACTAAATAAAGTGTATTAAATTAAGTACCAAAGATTTTTATTACAGGCTAGGATAAAGACAACAGTTGTAACACACTTTCTTAAAGTTTAAAATTTTGCTGCACTAGTAAAGCGAATGATCACAAATTACATTTATACCTGTAAAGTAGTATTTGGTTACCTGCAGAAAAGAGCTACTAACTAATCCACATTTCAATTTAAATCATCTCTGTAAGTTCATTAGAGGCCTGTCTGGCAAAATAACACTGACATTAGAGATTTGTCTGTACTCGCTAGTTTAAGGAAAACTCATACCTCAGAAGAAAATTGTGAGAGAAGGGAACAAAACTGAAAAGCATTAACACCAATGCAACACTATTTCTGGTCTGACTACTGCTCATGGCCTCTCCTCATGGCCACTTTAAAACTAGAAGAAAAAAGAAATGAGGTTGAGCAAGGGGAGAGTAAAACCYCAGTTCTGGATCCATGGCACAAACAGACTAACGGAGGATATGACTCTACACAGAGGAAACAGAGGAGGGAAGTGGAGAGGAGAATATGAAGGGGAACAAAAAGATACAACAGAAACTGGGAGGAAGCAAACATAAAAGAAGGAACAGAYAGAAGTTAATACAAAGCAGTGCAAAAAGCTCAAGAACAATAGAGAGAAACATGAACAGAACACTTTAATTACCAGAGAAACAAAAACTTCTGTTTTTTAAAATTCAATTTTGGTTGCCTGACTGCCTAAGCATCTTTGACAAGTCTAAATGCTGTAAAATAATGTGAAAGATTTATACAGTATGTCTGTACAACAACAGTGTGGACTCTGCCTATTTTGCAATATATTTTAGAAGACATATAGATGAATATGCCTAAGTCTGTCACAACAGGTCCTTTCATGTTTGTGCATATATATGTACCTGTATCAGAACACGTCTGTGTATTTATGCCTACATATATGTGCATGTTGCCTATAGATATATATAGATATAAAAAAAATACAATGCTGTACAATGTTGATGAATCAATCACACATAAGAAACTGCTATACCAGATTTCCTAGGTAAAGAGAAAAGGGATGTTAAAACAAAAGCACTGCCTGCCAAATAAAATACACACATACACACATATACATATATATCTCCAGATGCCATATCAGCTCTAGATAGATGTTTATTTAGGAGTGCTTTAAAAATGATTTTGGTTTATGTMATTCTGTTTCTCTTCTTCTAAGGTCATGTTCATCTTCTATTACCATAATTTTAAGATGAATTTTTTTACCTCAGTTTAGTCCCAAGCCTTTCTGTGGAGATATAACTTGGATACTAGAAAAAGGGTGATGTTTTTAATGCTTTCATTCTGCACAGGCTTCAGCCTTCTATACACAAAATTAATATCTAATATTAATACAAAAAAAAAAAAGTTTGTTGAAAAGAAAGCCATGAGTTTGTTTCCCTCTTCCCATATACCACCCTATACAACAGCAACTGTGGAGAGAATGTTTAAATAATCAGTTGTTGCATCTGTCTGTGGGATTGTTTCAGTGGCAAATCTCCATGAGGAAGTATATATATTTCAGAGTCACTTATTCCATAATCTTAGGCCAGAAATAGAACAAGCCAAAATAGATATGGAAAGACTGGAATTTCAATAAAATTGTTCATTCTAAGATGCACTAACACGTTCCTGCCAGAATTCTTGCACAGCTTCAATGGGCTTGAGCAGCATCCAGTGGCTTAATTTGACAAAGCCTTAGAGTGTCCTCTTCCTTACAGAGAACCTGGCACAAAATCAGGTATTTTAATGCCAACAAGTGCAGTCTGAGTGACTACAGATAACAGAGGCAAAAGGGCAGACACCAACACTGAACTTTTTTTCAAATCATATTCACTTCCACTTCACACTGCCAAGTAACTTGTGCTTTTCTGTGTCCTCAGAAAACTAACTTTTCTGACAATTTAACAGGATCTTTATGAATCTCAGCTACATGCAATCTAGTATGAATTGCCCATGAGGATCATGCTTGCTCTCTCCCTACGAAGCTTTAAGCCCTGAATCTAACTGGTTAACAAAAACTACCCTTGCAATCCTCACGCTTCAGCTCCTTGCTGGCATTGTCCTCAAAATGGCTCAGCTGCTGGGCCACAAGTGACATTTGTTTTTCTTGGTTTGGTACCAGGTTGGGAAAGTTCAGACCCAAATGATAAGATCAAAGCATTTTGTGACTGGAGCTTGATGTATAGCTGAGTAATAAGACCAATTCTATGATGACAAAGAGTAAACAAGCTACTATATATTCCTCATAAAAGTCATGATGCTGTCTTAAGAACTCTGGCTCTGAGAAACAGGGCTTACAATTGAAAARTTACAAGGAAAAAGGCCCTTTAGTGCTAAACAGTCTTTCCACAGTTAGCAATTCACGGCTGGTAGAGAAAAATATGAGCAAATCTCACTTTCACCAATACAGCGATAACAAACTAATTGGAAATAGATGAGAACACAAGGCAAAAAGAATTAAGCATATTTTCTAAAGGCGACTTTGGCTTCTTTAAGGATTTCATTCAGAAGAATCTGCATTGACAATCTTAGTTTTAAAAYATAATACCTTTACTCTATATGAAGAATATTCTCCCAAATGAGAGTTAAAAATGCATATTAAGCACTTGCAGCTGTCAGCACCTAGCACTCAGGACAGATCATTTCTGCAGTGATCTGACCTGGTCTACTCCATTAAGGTTGGTAGGATAAACCACTCTTGATTTCATTTCCCTTTTAGGAAGCTATCCTCCTAATCCTGCTTTAGAGGAAGAAGAAAATAGGGATCAGAGACTGCACTAACTTTAAATAGCTACAAACTCATTCTACTCTTAAGGAGGTTCAGATTATTTTACTTCTCTCTCTCTTTCTCTCTCTCAAGCAGACCTCTCTGTGGAGAAGCAGGTGTCTCAGGGGTAACTTGGTAAGGCAGTAGCAAAAGAACTGCCTGAAATATTATTTACACTACTTTAGGATTTCTCTAATATTTTACTGTGCTCAGTGCTATTCACCCTCACAGGAATGGAAGACTGCAACCAACACCAATACTTTTGGGTGGCTCCTGACGCAAGCTACCAGAAACTTGAAGTCATCTTTCAACTGATGCAGTATGCCTTTGCTCAAAAGGATCTGAAATAGGTAATACTGCAGAATCTGTTAACAGAGTTACATTTTAGTATAGAATTTCAGTTATCTCTGACAAAGAGGATACCAAGCTCCATTCAGGGTACACATAAGACTTCGGGAACTCCACGGCCCACTAATTCTTCACTTTGTACATAGCTTTACTTAGGATTTTAATCTTAAATAAAATATCCTTTCATTATATATTTYGCCTGATTTTCAAGTTAATTAGAAAAATTTCAAAAAATTTTGAAAAGAACAGTTACAAAAGATCACACACTCCACTTGCCACAAATACTTGCTCCAGTAGAAGATCTCTTATTCTTTGTCTGAAAATATGTCAGGTTTCTAAAACTAACCATACAGGTTGATCAGAACAGTAGAGTTTATATACTTGAAAAGCAAATTAACTTGAATATAGAAAAAGTAGTCTTCTAAAGAGTTGCTGCCTGAACAATCAGTAAATTTCAAAGTATACCTAATAGTAAGGACATTTGTTCTGTGGTCACACATGCTCAAATTAACTGAATTAGCTCCAGGAAAAAAAAAAGCCACAAAAATAACTGTAAGTAAAAAAGGAACATTCCTTTGCATTACAAGGATGTAGTTTTGGCTATCATCTATTTATGTCAGAATACTTACTATGAATATCAAACTTGTCAAATAATTACATGCCATTCTAAAAGAATCAAGGAAAAGCATGTTTAAATTGTACGCAGAATTAGAAGTTTTAATAATTTATGAGGTACTACAATAAGCATTTTTTAATATTCAAATGATTACATTTTACTTTCAATTAAGAGTTGAACTGCATCTATATTTGAATAACCAATTTTATTTGCCTATTTTTCATTTTAAATGAGTTTTTAAATCACTAGAGTTAAAAAGTCTCTTTAGAAAAGATTATATAACAGAACAGACATCATGGGCAAATTTGGGAGTCAGTAGATATACGCAACCACTAACAAGTTCTTTAGTATTAGAACTTCTCATTAAGAAGCATCACCTAATGAACTACAGAGCCCAGATAAGAGAGAGATAGCCAGGAGAGAGGAAGACCTCCCACTGGTCGAGGAGGATCRGGTTAGAGATCACTTAGGCAAACTGGCCATCCATAAATCTGTGGGCCTGCATTGGATGCACCCTACAAGTGCTGAGGGAACTGGCGGGAGTTATTATTCAGCCACTCTCCATCATCTATGAGACATCATGGASAGGGGGAGAGGTGCCAGAGGACTGGAATAAATCCAGTATCATTCCAGCCTTCAGAAAGGGCAAGAGGGAGGAGTTGGACAACTACTGGCCAGTCAGCCTCACCTCCATCCCTGGAAAGGTGAGGGAGCAGCTCATCCTAGGGACCATCTCTACACATGTCAAGGAAAAGAAGGTGATCAGGAATAGACTGCATGGATTCACCAAGGGGAAGTCATGTTTGATGACCCTGATAGCCTTCTACGAGGGATGATGGGGTGGATGGACGATGGGAGAGAAGTGGAGATTGTCCATCTTGACTTCAGCAAGGCTTTTGACATCGTCTCCCATAACAGCCTCTCCATAGGAAAGCTCTAGAAGTGTGGACTGGACAAGTGCACAGTGAGGTGGATTGAGAACTGGCTGGACGGTAGAGTTCAGAGGGTGGTGATAAATGGTGCTGAGTCTAGTTGTAGGCCTGTGGCCAGTGGTGTCCCTCAGGGGTCAGGACTGGGCCCAGTGCTGTTCAACTTGTTYATCAATGACTTGGACGAGGGCACTGAGGGCACCACGAACAAGTTTGCGGATGACACCAAGCTGGGTGGAGTGGCCGACACTCCGGAGGGCTGTGCTGCCATTCAGAGGGACGTGGACAGGCTGGAGAGTCGGGCAGAGAGGAACCTCATGAGGTTCAATAAGGACAAGWGCAGGGTCCTGCACCTGGGGAGGAATAACCCCAGATATCAGGACAGATTAGGGGTCAACCTGCTGGAGAGCAGCTCCACGGGGAGGGACCTGGGAGTTCTGGTTGACACCAAGTTAAGGCCAACGGGATCCCGGCCTGCATCAGGAGGAGTGTTGCCAGCAGGTCAAGGGAGGGAATCCCTCCCCTCTGCTCAGCTCTGCTGAGGCTRCACCTGGAATACTGGGGGCAGTTCTGGGCTCCCCAGTATAAGAGGGATGTGGAGCTTCTAGAGAGGGTACAGCGGAGGGCAACAAAGATGATTAAGGGACTGAAACATCTCTCGTGTGAGGAAAGACTAAGTGAGCTGGGCCTGTTTAGCCTGGAGAACAGAAGGTTGAGAGGGGATCTGATTAATATGTACAATTGTGAAGGGTGAATGTAGGGGCCAAGCTCTTCTCAAGGGTGGCCAGTGATAGGACAAGGGGCAATGGGTGTAAGGTGAAACACAGGAAGTTCCATCTCCACATGAGGAAGAACTTCTTTCCTGTGAGGGCGACAGAGCCCTGAAACACGCTGCCCAGGGAGGTTGTGGAGTCTCCTTCTCCGGAGGTCTCCAAAACCCACCTGGATGTGACCCCGTGCCACATGCTCTAGGTTTCCCTGCTTGAGCAGGAGAGTTGGACTAGATGATCTCTAGAGGTGCTTTCCAACCACAACTATTCTGTGATTCTGTGCAAAGGCCTTTCCAGAATGAGGGTAATTGCTCCCACCTATACATGAGTGCTGCAATCTATTTTATCTCCTCTACAAAGAGAGGTATATAAGGAATGATAAGAGCAAGAGGGTATCCAATACACAAATGCTTATACCTTTTTTTCTCTTTTTTTTTTCTCTGCATTTCAGGTGTCATATCTGAGAATAACAAATAAACAAACAAAAAATGCAGAAGAAAGGCTTCTCTTGATACTGTTGTTGAACTCCAAAAACAATAAGAATTGAAACAAGAAGCAAGCACAACACACAAAACAACCTTTAACTTCAGGAAATTCTGGAGGGGATGGGGGGAAGCTGGGGAAGACAGCAGAGGTGGAAGCTTTGTTCAGGTAAAGATTTATTAGCTTAAAATGCTTAGCTGGAGCACCAGCAACCATATTAGCTGTTCTCCAAGAGGCAATAAAAATTTTTGATGTATGGTCCAACTGTATTACAATTACTTTACAGCAGCAAAAATACACCATACTACTGAAAACTTGTTTCAACTTTCCCTTGTTTGCTTGTTCCTCCTGACACGCTAGCACGAATGTTTGGGGACCAAATGGTGACATGACATGAACCTTATTAAAGCTTAACATTTATCTACAAACCTCAAATGTTAGCTTTATTTGAAAGACTTCCTCAATTAACCTCAAAACCACAACAAACCTCGTGCCTTGATCAGATTCAAAACACAAAAACAGAAACAGGCAGCAGCAGGAGAACGAGGTGTGCTAGATCAAAATGACCATGGTAACACCTCACTGGGGGAATCTCACAAGCAAACTCTCCTTTTAGATAAGGTATAAAAGGCTGCTGCACTATTAGTTGCACAGTTAACAGCCTTCCTTCTCTCTGGGATACCCAAGTATTTCATAGTTGAGATAGAGGTAGGCTTTGGAGAAACCTGTACAGGTCAAAATTTTCTAAAAAATTTAGATAACATTTTGGAAGATAGATTTAAGTGATAGAGTAAATCGTATCCTTGTGACRTCCAAAGGACTTGTACTCAAGCAAGTGAGCAAGCTAAGCAACAGGGAGAGGTATGCTGTTTGTTTCCAACTTCCTTGAAAACCCTTTTTTTGTGAGTCTACATATATTTTTTTCTTACTTAGAAGAATGAGAAAAAACAACAGGTCTCAGCAATAATCTCTCTCTCACACACACACAAAGCTGAATCCAATTTGGTTGTGAAGGAAGGCCAGAGGATAGCAAACATGAGTCATGAAACAGACAGAATAACTGAAGTAATAGAGCAAGCTACCAAAATATCTGCCTTAAACTGGAGGAAAAGTAGTGTTTCAATATGAGGTAAATAGAAATGATACAAGCTTAATTCAGTGTCATACAARAACCTAAACAGCTAAAAACATGTTTACATTCCCTACAGATTAAAAAAGATCCCTCCCCAACAGTTACTCAGCAGAAAATTAATTGTATTAATATTATACTCTGAAGTACTTTATCATGCTTGACTACCTCTGAAGTTGTTTCGTAACACTGACACAAGTCAAAAATATGCTTAATAATAAACCATTTCAATTTTGATTTTTACACCTTCATAAACTCACTCAATGAGTAATTACTCATTTTTTTTTTTTATAGCTGCAAACAAAATTACCTGTTAAAGGAACCCTAGTTGAAATCTGTTTCTACAACTGCTCTACTGGTTTTTAAAAACACATTACCGAAACAACTACCAAAACATTTCCTGAATATTGCAAAAACAAAAGTTTTTTAGAGTACCTGTCTACTAGATAAGTCTTAYATGAATTTACTGCTCATAAACAAATAATGCAAAACATCATATTCTTCTGCTTGTTTGCATTTTTTAATTATAAATTTGATAAAAATTAAGATAAGATCACTCATTATTATGTAACATAGCTACATAATTGACAAATAACTTATCAGGAATAACTTGCCACACAAGTTTAAACAAGTGTCATACACTTGCCCACAAAAAAACAAAGCAAAACCAAAAAACTCAAACTCTTCAGTAAGAAATGTTCAGGAAAGCACACAAAAAGGGGTATTAGAGATCTAACTGCATTTCCCCTAAGCATATGAATTTTTCGTTCGCTAAAAAAAAAAAAAAAAACATCCTGAGTAACCTGTACCATTGTACCATAAATAGCTTCATTTAAAAAATGAGTGCAGCTTATGCAAGTATGCAGCAGTCATCACATTTTTTTTTTTTTACTAATAGCAATATAAAGAAAAGTGGCAAAAAAAAAAGTGTAAGCATGCTCAGTTCAAAAGGTAACAGTTGGAAGCAAATACTCCAAATACTGGATTTACTATGAACTACTACTAAAAAARAGTTTAAGCTCAAATATTTGGTAAAAGGGTAAACAAACACAAGAACTACAGCACCTCAATGTCCACTCTCAGGTAGTTGAGGGCGGGGGGAGGCAGGGAAGAGAGAGAGAAAAAAAGAAAGATTTGCCAATGTCATGACAGCCTAATCTTTACTGTAAGGCATGTTACTACTACAGACCCTGCAATGAGCTAACTGGCTTGATGGATGCTGCCAGGGCAGGGAATGCTGTTTGCCTTGACTCCAGGAAGGCTTTAGCCACCGTCTCCCATAACATCTTCAGAGAGGATGGTAAGGTAAGGCTAAAGAAGCAAACATCAGGTGAACTCAAAACTGCTTGAGCTGCTGGGCTGACAAGGTTGTGATGAGCAGCAATATCCAGTTTGAGTTAAGTTACTAGCAGTGTGCCCTGTAGGTCAGCAGCAGGGTCAATACTGTTTAATATCAAGGGATGATGGGACTACATAAACCCCAAGCAAGAGTAGCAGATACCCCAGAAGACTGAACTGTCATTCAGAGAGAACCTGATGGACTGGGGAGATGGGCAGAAAACCTCAAAAACTTCAAATAAGGGAAATGCAGGGTCCTGCATCTGCATTTCTAGCCCCAGGCAGCAGGGCAGACGAGGAGCTAATCTGTTAGGAAACAACTTTGCAGAGAAAGGCCTCAGTGTCCTGATAGACAAATTTGCCACAAGAGCATGTTACTGGCTCATGGTCAAAAAGGCCAGTGACATCCAGGGCTTCAATAGGCCAAGGGGTTACCAACAGGTTGAGGGAGTTGATTCTTTCCCTTTACTCAATACTGTAGTACAAGACAGACATGGACTTACTGCAGTGCACCCAGCAAATGACCATAAAGATGATTAAAGGGCTGAAGAATCTTTTTTTTTTTTTTTTTTTTTTTAAGACTGGCTAGCAGAGCTGATAGTTTCGTCTGCAGAAGAGAAGGTTCAGGGGGGAATCTTATTAATATTATAGATATTTCATGTAAAGCTATCAAAACTGGCTAGCAGAGCTGATAGTTTCGTCTGCAGAAGAGAAGGTTCAGGGGGGAATCTTATTAATATTATAGATATTTCATGTAAAGCTATCAAAAGGACAGGACCAGACTCCTCTTGCAGTATCCAGGACACTAGGCAATGGGAACAAACTGAATGACAAGGAAAAAAAAAAAACACACACAAACACACGCTTGTTTACTCTGAAGGAAATTAAATAATGGACCAAACTACCCAAAGAAGTTGGGGAACATCTATACTTAGATATGCTCAAAAGAAAATAGGATATGGTTCTGAGCAACCTTTTCTAGGCAACCCTGCTTGGACTAGATGAACTCCAAAGGTGCCTTCCAATCTAAACCTCAGTGAACATACTTTTTTTCCTCCTCTCCTGAATTAAAGACTGTGATTTTTTTTTTCTTTCTAGAGCTCTCTGAGTGRTCTATAGAAAGAATAGGATGGACTAAACAAAGCCTTCATATATACTTYAACAGGAATCAGTGCAAAAACATGGAAAGAGAAAAGGCTTGACTTTTCCTTTCTTGAATTGCATTCATGTAAGATGAGAGCTGCAATTTCTTTTGATTCTTTTCTCTTACATCCCCTCTCATTCAGTCCCTACAGATTCCAAGGCTACAAGCAGCAATCCCAACAATGACCTCTTCAGTGAGACCACAAAGGGTAATTTAAAAAAAAAATGTTTTTTTTTTTTATTTTTTAAATTACAATAGAACAGGCTGTCTTAGAGAAGATGCAAATTACTTAAAAAGTGAGAGAACAAGAGCCTCTTTCCAAGGAAATAGAATCTGCCAAACAGAAGATCCCTGGCCAACAATGTCAGGTCGGTCCTCCTGCTAGAAGATAAACACAAGTGCAAACTACACCACAATTACTAAGAAGAAAAGGTCCCACTACTTAATTGTACAGATAGGAACCAAGCAGTGCAACTTCTTGCCTCTCTATCCTGATCACATCTTGGGTAACATATGTTCTCAGGAGGCCTGTCACTCAGTTTTGTTACAACTTGTACAGAAAGCGGCATCAGTTCGGGAAGAGCAGCTTTCAAGCAACTGAGTGTTCCTCCAGAAATAGCAGTACTGTTTGTCCAAGTATTAGTGATGTCTGTGTTGCTGATACTACTGCCTCACTGAGTAACTGGAAATATCAGTGGAGATCTCTCAATGTCAGCATTAGCAGAGAGACAGAGAGATGTCACCCAGTTAATGGTAATAAAAGCACCAAGGCTTGCTCCAGGTTTGCCAAGCATAAGTTTATTTTTTGCTTTTGCGTAACTCAAAGCTGTCCTCTACAGAAGCTCCTATTTTATCCACTCAGAGACCTTTTCCTCCTAGATGGAAAAATTCTTTTGAACACTTCCTTGATTGACTTCTTTGCCACCTCCCAGCTTTTCTTTTAAATATATACATATCTATATAGATATATACACACACACAAACATCTTCTACTATATATGCTTATGCATATATATAGAACTATATTCTATTAAATATACCTATTATATCTGTACTAAATACACTAGATATAATAAATATATATAATGTATTGTAGAATAATAGTATTTATAATAGTATCTCTATATTAGCATCTATATATTATATAAATATTAGTAGAAGGTCAGTCCTAAAGAGTGATCAATAAAGCTGATATCATTTAAGTCTTCTTTAGGGCTAAGGATACCTTCAGCCTCATTTATTTTAACTGAAATCTGGAAAGAAAACATTGGAAGGCAGAAGAACACCTACCTGATTGAAATTTTCTTTAAAAGAATTATTTACTGTATCCAGCAAAACTTTCAGAAACACTGGTAAGGATACAGATTTAACCAAAGAGGATCTATACATGCTGTATATCAAAATACAACTGTAAACCTGTAGCTGTACAGCCATAAGGCGCTGTACACCTTATAGCTCTTTACCTTACTAGTTTTGCTATCTCCTATGGCCTTTCCTATCTCCTTTCTTTTAAATTGGATATCCAGTCCTCTCCAAGCTTATCACGAAGACATTAAACACAAATGACTGGACAGGACAGGGATTTCATCTCACTGTCCCTGGCTGCTAACAGAACTGCCCTTAACGGAAACAAGAGAAAGTGCAAAGCATTTATATCATTGTGAACTGTTACTTAAAAGCTCATAAGCTCACAAGACATGAAGCATTTGCTGGCCTACAGTGAGATTCATTAAAATGCCTGCAATGAACAYTGATGCATATCAAAATGTAAAGTAAACAAACTTTTACAACTGCACTTTCACAATGTTGTTATAAAAGCAGGAAACATAGAAAAAATTCAGAATAAAGTTCCTGTTATCACAGGCTGTTCACCTGAAGCTTTCTGACGAATTGCAAAACTTAAAAGCAGACAAAAAATGTTTTGTTTTAAAATCTAAATTTAGCAATTCTACAACCACTATAATCAAATCAGTACACTGCTGATTCACCTAGCAACTAAAAAAAAAAAAAAACCTGTACCAGGAAAGGTCCACCGTGGAATGCACCAGAAAACAATAGAAAGTTTTTAACACTTTCAACTCAGCAACTGGAAGAAAGGTAATAAACTTCACCTAGCGAAGTTTCCTATAACTCATCTAGTAGAAAATTAATCCATTACCATTTTTGAACAAGCATAAAGTAACAGAGCAAAACTGTATAAAATCAATGCTTTGTCTTATTTGCACATGTCATTTTTGGTCTGGCATTAGCAGCATTGAAACATTAAATCCAGTGCCTGGCACTACTAACTATTTCTGTAAGTTGAATTTCATGAAAAACAAATTTAAAATCCCTTTCTAAACTTGCACAGAATCCACGTAAACAAAGAACAACATCCTTCACTTTTGAACTGTTACTGATCCCCTGACCAATGCTGAAAACCAAGGAGGATCCCTAACTCCTAAGTACCAGAAGGAAACATCTACAGCTTGAGTTAAGCCACAGCCTACAAGCTTTTTTTTTTTTTTTTTTTTTTCAATTACATTTGAAGATTTATACATAATGCAACAAATGCTATGATATACGTAGAATAAAAGAGATCTTTTGCCAGATATTTGCAAGCTATTTTCAGAAAACTAAGATGCTGTAAACTAGTACAATTTTTTCAAACAAATGAGACTTCAGGAAAAATACTTTAGAAGATAACCAAGAAAAGAATGAAACCTTCAATTTGCAACTAGATTAAACTAATAGCACTGCTGCGATCTTACCATCAAATTTGAAACAATCATCACTGAAAACAGTTTAGAAAAGTATCCATATTTTTCTTGCTACAATATCCAAAACAAATACTGGTAGAATTATTTCCCCCCTCCTCTCTCCTGAAAGTAAGCATGGATTGAGCACGATTTCACAGGAATTATGCCAGTTATCAAGTTAATATACATTTTTAGTGGATATGCAATTTGATTTGAAAGCAATCGTTTTGCTAAATGTTATTAAGTGTGGAATAGGATTGATTAAATAAAACCTGCTAAGGAGCGTTTTTTTAAAAAAAAAATCTTAATTTTCCATCAGTAAGTCCACAGGTAGGAAAAATATTCTTAAAGTATGTTGGTTAGGGTACTGAACACTATTATAATAAAATAAATTTAACTCTAGTCTGTAGCTTCACCATGTGGCTTATAAACACATTTTCCTCTTTTCAGAGGTTGCAAAGGGCAAATAATTTTTTTCTACTATAGAGTTATATGACAAAATCTAATAATATATTGAAGATGACTTTTTAAATAGCACTATTTTAAATACAGTTGCTGAATAAAATAAAGCCTACCTGCAATCCAAGAAGCATGCTGCTTAAGAACACAAAACTATACATAAACTTAATGAAGATAAAAAAAAAAATGCAGCATAAAAGAGAAAAAATCTGTTGGCCATTGTGAAACACGACTTGAAGGGGGAAAACCATTCAAATTAATAATCAACCAAATGCATGAATACTGAAAAGTCAGTTCAATCCTGACATGAAACACGCACATGATATTAACTCACTGTCCATCCTGAACTACACACTTTATTGGCAGCATTCTAACTTTGCCTCAGCACCATACTACATACTGAATTTTGCAAGGTATAGTTCAGTTTCTCCTACTAATAGAGAGGCCTTGGTGATGCTTTTATGGTATACAAGAGACTCATATGTCCACTACAGTGCCATCTTTTAAGTACTGACCAACACAGAGTGGGAGTAGCTGACAACCCATCCATCTCATACAGACTAAGAAATCAGAAGGGATAATCAGTACCATTGACCCTGCTAAAAGGGAAGTACCTGGTCTGACTTGTGTCTTTTGTCTAAAACTAGAGACACATATTTGCATAACACTGCTAGCGTAATTCGGAAGCCTTTCAAAGGACAGCTGTGATACAATAATGTTTGGCAGAATACAAGCACCTGCTCTGGAAATGTTCTGAACCAACATGTCCAACCCTTGCGTAAATGAGACTAAACTTTAAGTAAGAATACCTAAACTCTCATCTTTCCATCTAAAAATAATGCTTTAAACATATGAAGTGGACTGCAACATCACTGTACATTCCATTCCAACAAAATGATCTAAAGATTAACATGGCTAACTTTAAACAGAGTTTAGTCTATTACATCCACAGTGAAATAATAAGTACATTATGCAGACCGCTGCAGGACAGCAAACAAGAAAAAAAAATCAGAAAGTTTGATGTGATTTAAAAGTAACATCCCAATATCAGTATGCTGTGCTAATCAATACTCCCAATTTCCAATATTTTCTGTTTGTGTAAAGAGAGGGACCAAAAAAAAAAAAAATCAGAAAACCACAAGGCACAGTGGATAGCTCTGCTTTATGAGCTTCAAAATACCTGCATTCAACAGCTGTCCACAAGGTTCTTATGAAAAAGTCTGAGGCTGTATACAAACTCTCCATTAGTTTCATTCTGTTACCTGCCTTTTAAACGTCTCAAGTAACAAAAAATTGAAGTATTTTACTACATACATCTTTATTATATGTGTGCACACACCAGACATCACACTTTTCAGACTCACTGCAGTGATTAAGAGTGCCTATACAATATTCTTCAAGTAAAATGTGTCCTACTGTACTTAAGTCAGATGACTAAGCATATAGATTGAATGCATTTCACTTTAATCAAAATTTGTTGGATATAATCAATTCAGGATCACCACTAAAATATCTTTATTAAAAGTCTTTGATTCTCTTCTTTAAAGAGGTGCTAACAATGTAAAGACTTAAATTCTTATTCCATTTGATGCTAACACTTTTCTGAGAAGTAACAAAATAACTTCACAAGTTTTAGGCTTATTATGCACTGCACAGTACATATATAAAAACATAAACCTGACCCCAAATCCAGTATCTAAAATCTATAGATGTTACCCGACTCTTGATGTAATTGACCAAGAATATTTTCCCCAAGCCATGCTTTAGGGTTAGCCACGAAACTTCAAAGTAACTACAAAATGAATAATCACAAGATTAAAGTGAATAAAAGTGTCTACAGGCCAATGAGACCAAAAGCTTTATTTCATTCAAGCACTATATGGATTTGGGGTTTTTGTTTGTTTGTTTGCTTTTTGCCTTTTTTTTTTTTTTTTTTGTGTGTGTGTGTGTGTGCGTGCGTGTGTGGAGGCAGGAATAGGAAAGCTATTACTGCAAAACATTGAGAATTATATTAATGCATCCTCCTGGACAAACTCAAAGGAATAATTTATAACTAAAAATTGTTACTCTGCACYTCAAAGGAGAGAGCACAGATATCACCAAGCTATGCATTGGAGAAAAATGGGGAATAGTATCAACTTGTCTTCCTTGAAATGAAGATTCATGAAAGAAGAAAGGAATCTAGAAAGCAACGTGAAAGAATGGGCACAGACCTCACAGTGCTCTCATTACAGCTAGCACTTACAGTAAAGTTTATGACCCAAACTAGATAAAAATAAATAAGCAAAGTTGCAGTTCATAACCTCCATCCATAACGTCCATCATTTCTTTCCATTCCATTGTACCTAAAACAAAGATTTAAAGGCAGACTGAAATTCTGATTTTACTGCCTTTTACCAGGAGATATAAAAACTCTGATAATAATTTKATGGGCGGTTTTATGACAGTCAATGCATACATTGATATAGGCTGCTGTACCATTCTTCAGATTGCTGCTGTCAATGGACACAGGCCAGGATGAAGAGCAGACTTTAAAAATAAAATATTTCACAATGTTTGTTAAGAATCATGTTCCTTTCTCACTAGTAAGAGGAAATGAATTCAACATTTCTTCTTTTTACATGAAATAMGTCAACTTAAAATATACTGGGGGGGGAGGAAGGAATGCTATTCTCACAGAACTGAAAAGCAAAATCAAAGCTGTCAGAAGAGATGTTGACCTTTGATCACCTCACTAAATCCTCTCAAAACAAAACAGATCAAGCAGACCTGTTACAGAACACAAGCCTGTAAACTTCCTACTCAATTTCACAGTCGTGATCATCAGCACTAAAAATAATGGACCTCCCCATCAATAAATCATCAAGAAAGTTTAGCCTATTTGCTCTCAGTACTTATTTAGAATGGAAGAAGAGAGAAAAACTACTGTAATATTTCAAACTGATGAATCTTAAAATGCTATAAATGCATCACAGAGTGTTATCTTTTTAGCTGAATTTTAAGGCAGAAAAAAATACACTATATATTAAAAGCTTATTAACAGCATCTTGAAACCAGTTAACATTTAAACTTCAAAGGCAACTTATGCATACACAGACCTATTTGAATGCAGTGCCTTTTCTTATGTTTTGCCACATGTCCCCATCTGGCAAAACTGGGCTGTACCATGTTTTTGGCACCAGGGATCCTCTAAAGTATAGTTACTCCCAAGCCATTAAGCAACTGCCTTTCCTCCCTTTGTTTTCTCCTTGCTAAAGCAAAGGAGAGCCAATATTAGACTACAAATCATCCCTGAACGAAGGGAAAAAAAAGCACCAGCCACACAGCAAAATAACATACTGAAGCAGCGGGATGCCATAGAGTAGCATCCTTCTACTATAAGCATCTATTTCAAAATGAAACAAAATGATTAATCACAGAAATACATTTTTTTTCCCTCAGAACAGATGACATAAACAGACAAGATGACAAATTGAGGACAAGACCCTGGACAGGGCATAACTAAGGCCTAGCCACCTCTGGGTGCCAAAGCACAGCAGCATCAGCATCATATTGCAGTCAACACGTCCAGATGGCAGGGGCAACTCTTGCTCGTTTTGACCCGCACTTCCCACATTGGGAACAACGAAACGGGTGTCTGCGGCCCAGCGCGGGAACCCCCCGCTCCAAGCACGCAGCCCCGACAGCTCCGCAGAGCAGAGCCCGAAGTTTCCCCGTGCGCTCGCTGCGTGGGCGGGCGGCAGCACCACGCGAGCCGGATCCACACGGGCTCCCTCCCCTCCCCACGGCGCTGCCCGCTCCCCGCACCGACACCAGGGCAGCGCCGGCGCCGCTCCCAACCTCCCGGCCCGGGTGACGGTTCCGCCCGCTCACCGTGCTGCGCGAGGGCCTCTGCTCCAGCGGCGGCGGCTGCATCGCCCGCCCGCCTCGGCCCCGGGGCCTGCGGCGGGGCGACCGTTACGGGGCGCGGGGCGACCGTTGCGGCGGGGGAGGGGCGGGGCCCCCCAGGTGCGGCCGCGCGCCGAGGGGAGCGGAGGGGGAGGGGAGGGGGCGTCTCCGGGTGCCGGCGAGGGGGGGAGGGGGCCGCAAGGCGCTTCCGGGATGGGCCCCGGCTGAGGCCGCGAGCCGCGCGGCGCGGGGAGGGGCTGCCCTGCGCCCGCCCGCCACCAACATGGCGCCGCCCGCGCCGCGCCTCTCGCGAGACTTGGGAGGGGGATTTGAACGTGCGCGGTAAAAAACGGCCGCTGGAGAAGGGTGGGGGACGAGAGAGAGGGGGTTTGGGTTTTGTCTTTCTTTCTTCTTCTCCGCATGGAATCTTTGTGTGTCGTTTTCCAATAAAGTGTGTGGACTTGAAGTCTAAATAATACAGCCCTTAGTGACACAACAGGGGATAAATGCCAGCATGAAAATGCCCACAAGCTGCACTCCTACGTTAAACTCGACCCACATTAACCTCTCACCATACTAAGCTGTTCCAAATAATGTCACCTCTCTGCTCTCAGCACACTTGSACAGGCGGGACCAGCTCGGCCTGCTCCTCGGCGCCGGAGGAGGCTCAAATCCCCTTCCCGCGGCGGAGCGCTCCAGGGGGCTGCGTGTGCTTAGTGTCCCATCCACACACCAGGCCTTGGATTGGTGTCAAGTTCCGCTCTTTGGATGCCTCTCTAAACTGTTCCACAGTGTCTCCTTCAGAGGGATAAAGGTGCAGWTTGGCGTTTTGCATTTTTGTTTTCCTTCAAATGCTGTTGTATGTTTAGTAGCATCTGCCATGCATGTATTATTTTTCATCCTACCTCCAAAAGCGGCAGAAACACAGTGTTGCAATAAACTTAGTAATAAACTTAACAARCTGTGAACTTAATAAAAGCAGATGTAGAGGTGCTGTAACCACCTTGTAAAGATGTGGGAGATGCAGGGGAAAGGCTTAGAAAGGTCGCGTGCCTTGTATTGCTCCTACTAAATCTTCATATCGTCTTCCATATAGACCTTGGCCTCCCATGTCAAAGATTCCTCTGAATAAAATAAAGTTTGTTAAGGATTCTTGTCCCAACATCTGAAACAAATCAATCCCAACAAGTGTTCTGGAATAAGATGTAAAGCTAGAAGACATCATATTAGTGTGGCAGTGCTGTTAGGCAACAAAGACCAGTTCTTKTCCTGTGTTTGGAATTAATATCAGGCTCCCAAAGTGCACACTGGTAATTTGCAAAGTGTAATTTGCAAATACAGATGGGTGCCTTCTGAACCAATAAATGTTTTCAGAAAAAAAAAATATTTTTTTTTCTGATCTCTCACTTTCCTAAAATGTAAGAAGCAGAGCTTTGCCRTAGCTGCTGATCCTTATCACGTTACAGGCAGTGCTAGTATGCTTAATCCAAGGAAAAGAGACTCCATTCCCTGGATCTTACATCCTATCACTGGCTGCTATAGTTGTGTGTATGGATTGTTGTCTAGCCACTGTCTTAACTCATTGWCTTTCAGATCTTCCAAGATAACATCCGAGTCAAACATTTTCACCACTGTTTCTCACTGCCCGTCTCTAAACCCCACACTGCAGCTCCAGGGTGCCCTGATGTGTTTTAGTATCATCTTTGTCATCTGCCTTTAGCCAGTCATAGGTCTTGAGGGCACAATTATGCTACTGGCAAATTTATCAGTCCTGAAACTTAATGAGTAATCATAGCTGAGAYGGTGCTTTGCTCAAGAATTCGGAAAAAAAAAACCCTCTAAAGGGGTATTAGGTGCCTGATTACCCTAGAAATCATGCGTGTTTTGTTGTAGATATTTCAACTTTGCTGAACACATATCTACAAAGAGTTTGTTTTGTTGCTAATCAAATTGCTCTGTCTTCTCTTATTCGTATAACAACTAAAAGAATTGATTATACAGAAAAGTAATGCCTGGTCAGTGTTTGATGTATTTTTAGCTGCTGCTAATGGGATTTAGCAGCTGGAAACAAGGAGAGTTGGTGCTACATAATCAAGACAGTATTCCAGCAGCTGTTTAAGAAGCAGAGTATCAGTGCCATGATTTTTTCTTTTTTTCTAATATTTAAAAGATGCAATATATACTATTTAAAAATAGAGAAATAGAATTATTAAAACAGCAACTCAAAGTAGAATGAGATTCATTATTAATCCAGTTCTGAAAGAACTTCTAGATGAAAATTGCATCCTTTTTAAAAAAAAAGTAGTGCGTATCTTAATGCTTAATACCCATCTTTGAAAGGCCTTAAGTTCCTATTTCAGTTCCACAGAACACTCCTTCTTAAGTAAAATAAAAATGTTCTGCCTCCTTTTTTTTTCTCTTTATGAACAGCAACCTAAGAAACTCATTTTCCTATTTTGGGATAAAGGCAATTTTCTGCCTGCTTGTGCCTACAAATTGTAGCCAGAAAAGGATCTGGATAAAGTGCTGCTGTAATATTCCACATTTATTTTATCTGAATAGTATCTATGCGGAATTAGTTCTGTTTACAAATCTGAAAGAGTGGATTTTTTTTAATATAAGCACTGAAACTGCATCTTGAAATTAAAAATCAAAATGATTTTTTTCTCCGTCTTACATCATGATCAGTAGTGTGCATTTTGTCACTGAGACAAACTAATGACCTATCTGATTACACTCAAGCAGGTGAATGAATTGGTTATATTTTAACTTACACTACCACTCAAAAAGAAGTATCTTCTTCTGTCTTTTTGCAATTGAAGTAGTAGTCATTATAAAAAAATAAAAACAAAAAAAAAAAAAAAAAAAACCTAAAAAGTCTAGAGTAAGGAAGTATTGTTTTTCATTTTCATATGAAAGGAAATTGCCTTGGAATGAAATCCAAACCAAGTCATCTGTAGGCCAGTTATATGTCATGTTAGTGTCAAATCCTACTGATTGTTGTGATAGTTTACATACATACAAGAAGCTGCAGACTCAAGTATCTAACCAGCATATAGAAACGGACCTATACAATTAAATAAAGAACTATAGTCTTTGTATAAGTCAATTTAAAGTTCTCAAACCATCTAGCTACTGTTAAAAAAAAAAATGCCATTAATTTGTAAGGTCACCTCACTTCTGTTTTCCATTACATATTAAGGAATATGACCTTGACCTTTACTGGCTCTAACGTTTCTCATAGGATTGAATTTACTAAAAACAATGCATAGAACTAAATTATTCTAAACTCCTAATTTTTTTTAATCTTTATTAACCTGAACACAGGCATCACCTTTGCAATTTTCCTTTTGCAGGAAGGCTATTCTGACTCTAACACATGCTCTAATWACTTTCCCATGTCAAATTTGCAGCAGCCATATGACTTTGAGAGGACAGTAGAAAATGTTTATTTTAGCAGAYATCACGGATCAATACTCTCATCATTTCAAAATGAAGATCATCTTGAATTTTTTTAAAAGTAACAGCAATACTAAAGTGGAAAAAACAGAACCAGTCTGTGGCAAAATGGAGAAGAGTCATGTGAACACTCAAAAATCTTCATGTAGATGTGAGCACTCAAAAATGTTTTACTTCATTGTGATGTAGAGACCCTTCCCTAAGTTAGGTAGCGCAAATGAAAGCAAATGCCCTTTGACAGCCCTTGTCGGGGGCTGGCTTTCCATTCCGCACCCTTGGGTGTAACTCCATGYCCACACGGATGGACGTGCAGACGGGATTATCCTTTGCTGTGCTCTGTCGTGCGCCTCCGCTGTCCCCGGCGTGGAGCCCCAGGGCTGCTGCCATGGCAGTGCCGGAAAAGCTTCCAAGGTCTCCCTTTGTGCGCTCCACYGCCGCAGCTCATTCCCAGGGCGGCGCGGAAGCGGCGTCAGGACTGGGCTGCTGCTCGGAGCGCGGTCCTTTGCCACAGAGCGCACACTGCAAACAACTGTAGGACCAGGGCCAGCAGGCACTTTTTTTTTTTTTTTTTTTGGCTTTGATTCTTGTTTGCAAAAAACGCCATAGAACAGTCCCTATTCTGGTCTTTGCAGTTTTTGTAATTAAGTTTGTGCTGTTTTACAGATCATTAGGCTGTGAATTGGAGGAACTAGGCTCTGCACAAGCACAGCTTCCTCACAGGCACGCTTGGAAACATATGAGAAACTTGAAGCGTTCCTTTGTAGAGTCTTCTACAGCTGGCACAGCCTCAGTGTAATTGTTGTCACGAGAGCTACTTGGTTCTGGAAGAGGGATGAAACAAGCCAGTAAGAGCACATATATAATAAGTGYAGTAACTTAGTATTGTAGTGTGTATATAAGTGTATATAAGTGTAGTATTTTCTGAATGTTTGAAAGGACATGTATATATATAGGACGAATGAACTAGAATTAAAACTTAAAAACATACTTGTATATGTATGCATTTATGACCATGCATTTTTACTATAGAGCCGAAAGGATTTAATGGTTCAATTCAAAGAAGATTAGCGATTTTCTTTTCTTTTTAAACCTACATGAAGTCTGTATTTGTCCTTTGGGTAATATCTATAATTGATTCCTTTGGGAGTATTTTTTATTACAACTAAATTTGGTGCACTAGTGAATTCCAATTTCTAAATATCTAAACAGTTTCCCCACAGTAGAGGTATTATTAGTCATTAAGTTAATGATATTATTTAYTCCTTGTGTGCTAGTCCTGTTCTGAGGAACCACTCTATTCTATAAAGTTAGCTGTCTCTTTTTTTTTATCTTTGATATAAGCAGTGGACTAAATGTCTGCCAAGCTCATTTTACCATTTGTGTTATACAGGAGTACCTAGACTGGTGAATAGGTGTTTTGTTAAACTGTAGGTAGAAGCTTTTGAAATTCTTATGGCTAAAAGAGCTTACAATTGCACTGTCTGATAAATGAAGAGAGCTTATGTTTTTCTTGACTTTATGTAAGGATGCTTTTGTGGATTGCAGTCCATTCAAGATTTGAGTAACATCTTTTACTATTTTTTCCTGCAGTCAGATCTGGTTGTGTCAGAGTGACACTTCCATCTTGCAGACTTTTCACTGAGGTGCGACATTTACACGGGCACTGAACGGMCTGCCTGTCTAAACTCATCATCAAACTCTGCCAGTCACCCACTCGTTGCTCTGTGTCAGTTTATCCTGCGAACACTAACACCGGCAGGTAACATTATCACAGCAGGTATGATTGCAAGTAAGACGGGTCAAAACAACTGAGTCAGAAAAATCTAATCTCTAGAAATGAAAATCTAGTCCTTATGGAAAGGTATAAGAGTTATCTGCAATGTATAGAATGTGTTATTGCCTCAGGATCAAGTGCTACTTATATTCTTTTTCTCTTGTGTTTCTACTCACATGGATCAAGCAAGAGAAACCTAAGCAATGTTACAATTTTGTTTGAGAGGGGAGGAATAGTCTGTGATGCAAATACTCCTTTTTGGTGTCTGTCATTATATTCTTGGTAAGGTATGCAAAGTGTACTAGAAAATTATTTTCAAAACATAATATATAGTAAGTTACAACCATGCTGCAGAAGATGAATAAAAACACAAATACATACATAAGGATTGGGGGGGTGGTTCTTGTTAATGAAAATATAAAATTTCTCCCTCTGTGATCATTTTGATTGTCTTTTATAATCTGTTATGGAACCTACTAATTTCTTCCTTATTAAAATATTTTATGGCAGCAGTAAGTATTCTAGAGGGCAGTAGATCTGAAAAAAAATACTGTTAGCATTCAGTCATTTATTCATAATTAAATAGTTTAAGAGGAGATAGATTCCATTTTATGATGACCTTTCTACTACCAAATAACACCTTACAGCCAGAGTAAGTCCATAAGTCCAGGTAATTACCACCTGGAGAGGCAAGGGGGAATTCCTGAGGAGCACTAGGTGTCCAGGAAGAGTTGAGGCTAAGGTGGCTTTTATTTTAAATCCTTGCTTGTGCTGCAGCAGTTTATTAAAATAGTTCTCTCAGTTCCCAAGCAGCTAACCCTTAACTCTGAAGACACCTACAACATCATATTTCCAATATCCCACCTCAGGGAAATAATCAGTTAAGTATCAAACTCCCAGTAGCCTGTGATATCTGTCAATATAGCAAATACCTGAATAGAATCCAATTTGAGAGCAGAGCACGAGTGTTGGGAGCTCTCAAGGACTGTGTGCACGATATGACCTCCATGCTTATTACTGAGTCTTTCTGCAGCCTTTAACGCTGTGTGCTAGTGTGTTAACAACACACTAGCATTTTTACTTATAAGCTTCTCATGTAGAGCTTCCCAGAGTTGTACCAGGTCATATTGTATTTGACTTGTTAATAAATTTGTATACTGCCTCACATTAACTTTCAAATGGGATTTGTTTCATCTCCCACTGATTGAAAAACATTGTCCCTTCTTTCTGCTTGAGGGTGTGATCCAGGTTAGCGGCTGCTGCCGTCGCCTCCAATATAGTTTATGATAGCTGAGGTGAAACATAGAGAAAGGTGGTGCAGAAGTCATCCTCACTGCTTCACAGATCTGCTCCTCTGCCCACTCTGTCCATTTCCTGCTACTGGACGTTCCTGAGTCTTTAAAGCAATTAATAAATGAAGCTGCTCTTCCTACAGGCCTCYGTGAGTCTGTTTTGACATGTGGATCACTGGCAACTGGGAAAAGCTGGTTACAGGACCTAATATAAAGCATATGAAAGCTAGAATACAAAATTCTGCTGATGCCAGAGGCAATATATACAGATGAATATTGAATGTTATCATTTTTAGGAAATACTACATCTTCTCAGATCTAGGCTTCATTTTTCTCCCTAATAAAAAATAAAACAAAGAATTTAAGAACATTTTAACTGCTGTCAGTATAGCATAGAAGACTCAGAATTTATAGAATTGGACAACTATTCCAAAATTCACAGCTTAGATGCACATGTACATGAACTGTTCAAGACAGTTCAACCTCACAAATTCTTCTCTAGATAGTTTCGCAAAGTGCAGAAGCAGGTTCTCCTTAACCCACTGTCAGGTGGTCCAGGAATAGGAGCACCCAAAAGAAAGGAAAGAGGATTGCAGCAATTCTCTTGAGTTGTTCCCAAGCAAGATTATGGCAAGTGGTTACCTTTAGGTTAGTGGTTTGAAAAGCTAAGCCAAGTTAATGGAGAAAACAAGTGAATACTGAACATCAGAGACATAATTCAGGAAAGCAGTATCTTTTAAATAACCTTTTTTAACTGACATGCAGTTTTCCACTTGGCAAAATGTTTTTTCCAAGCAATCTGTTTTCCCTTGTGTCAAAGTTTGTGCCAATGCTATAGTAAAAATTAAAAAGAATGAGAATGCTTAATATTGCACTGGAATTAATGAAGAAGAATATGAAGAATATTCCTTACCTCAGAGAAATGTTATTAGGAAAACAAATGGAACAGTAAACAAATTAGAGTGAATAGTTCACTCAATGTCATTAATGACATGATTGCTGTTTTTCTTCAGCCATCCCTGCTTTCAGTTGGATGTAAAATGAGGCTGTTAGTTATTTCCAAACACAGATACCAGTGTATTGTTAATATGCATTTCTACATAGGTTTTAAATGATTCTACATGACTATAAAACACAAAAGAATGTTTTAACATATGTTACATTTTTCACATTACAAAGTAATTGATGGCAGTGCCATTGAAGATTATGCTTTAAAGGGACTACAGGTATGGACTTTTTGTTTGCTAGGAAGTCCATTTATGCCTTTGAAAACGTACCTTGAGCTCTATAATAACTGGAATTATATTACTTTGAAACACGGACTCCACTCTACCACTGGCACTGAAGTAATATTTTGTCCAGTTTCAAGAGAGTTTTTTTCATTCAGTTTTACAATCATCAGAAAGTAGAGTGAAGTTTAAAGAACAAACTTTGACAGATATAACCATTCTGAACAGGATAAACCGGCAAAGAAATTTTAAATTAAAAAATCTGAAGAGAGAAGACTTGAGCTGAAACCTATGTTTTCAAAATACGAGGCTCTCAAAACTTACCCTATTTGTGAGTTATAGAGTACAAACATTCATAAATAGCTGCATTTCAATTTGCCTTGCCTTTCAAGTGACTTACAGAGGGCCAGACATTTGCTAATGTGCAAGTCAAGGCAAAATTATTTGTGCTTACTTTGGCGCAGAAGCTACTCCTCCTGCATCGTTTGCCTGGGAAGGCAGCCAGCTGCAAAGTGTGGACAAAACTCCCCTAGACTTCCCTCCACGGAGAGCCTGCAGGACTCCTGGCCCTCTGCTTCTCTGAGCAGCAGCACCATAAATCTTCTGGGAGCCACCGGCAGAGGGGAGGCAGGCTAGTTTTCCTCTCTTCTATTTCCTACCCCTTTGCAGTCTTTCAGCCAGCAGATGTGTCGGCCAAGGTTTACATGGAGCTGGTGTAGTTCCAGCAGTGAATTTGCACTGTYGAATCCTGCCAGCCCTGCAGCTTCACCGAGACAAAAATGTTCCTGAAGTCAATAAGCTTGCAAGGACTTGCAGAAGCAGAGTGATGTGGTGTTGGTTGTGCTTAAGAATGAAGCAAAGAAAATGAAAAGAGTAATTTTTAATTCTAAATATAGAAAAATAGTATTTCAGTCTAATATCTTTTTTCATATGTGTAACTTTCTCCAAGCTCTTCTTTCCTTTCTTTTTTTTTTTTGCTGTATTTTATTTTCATCTGTTTCACCTTTGATCATTGATATTTTCTATAGTACCCTGTTATCATTGTATAGAAAAACCCCCATTCTGCATGAACTCTTGCTCCTGCACGGTTCTTGCTGGTTTCTCTGAGGCTCCAGCATCTCACAAAGTTTTACTAGGCCCCAGTTGCTGTTGTTGTTGCTTTCTTCTGCAACTATTTCTAAGATGAATATAAACGTTTAATAATGTTGATGTCTACCACCRGCTGTAGAAATGCTCCAACACTAAGAAATTTGTTTGCATGTAGGCACTTATTTTTCTTTGCCTTGGATATCTGATAGTTTACAAACATGAAGAGCAGGGCCAAAGTGTATATAGAACACTGACTTGGAATAACTGGAATTTTATCCTCATTTTTTCACTGGCAGAAGAGGCTTTTTCTTTCAGTAGTATGATAAATAACCACCTCAGTTATATCTCTGCAACTTGAGTGACACCAGAGCATTCATTATGTATGTAACTGAGTCTAGAAGWTAGCCTAGAAATGGTGAGGCAGTTTGAATTTTGTCATACACATTATTTTGCCAATAAAGTTAAAATATAACTATTCTGAAACATTTTCTCACCAAGATGCAAAACACCTCTGTTTTGCTGTCCGAATGCTTCTTCAAAACAGATCATTTGGCTCATATTCTGTAATTGTTTCCTAGAAAATAAATAGCAGAAACATTTTTCCTACCTGATATTCCATTTGCTCGTCCGCTCCAAAGTATTTTGAGTCTATAATTGACACTGCATGATTAGAAGCACGTTTATTCTGTGTTATTATGCAGCCTTTAATTTTTCAGTCATATAATTTTTCATAGTTTGCATGCATTGCAGCATTCTTTGAGAGCCCTTTGCTCACTGAAAGCCTTACATAGGATTTAGAAAATGCCCTATCCTTCAGGTTTAACCTCCTGTGCAGCAACACAGCTGATGGAGTTAGATAACACACCTAAGGGGAGCATTGCTTCCTATCAAAAGGAAACATTTGCTGAAGACGGAGGTATCTGCTACACCCCATATCTTTTTCTCACAGCTTTACCAAAAACACAKCATATTCACAGTCAAACTTTCCACATTCTGGGATTCTGCAAATTCTCCATGAAAACTTGCATCCTACTCCCACTGCCAAGCTAGGGGCCTGCATGTTTCTAAAACTGAATGCAGGATTCTGCTTTGCAGTATTAGCTTTGAAGTGACGAACAGGCCCTGTACGCTGAAAGCATTTAAGCACGTATTGTACGAAGAACTTGCATTTGCTCATTTTTTTGAAAGCAAATGTGTTTTATGAACACACTGTTTAGAACTCAGTAATCATTTTCTGGTATTAGGTAAGGTGAACACAGGCAAAAAGTAGTTAATAAGTTAACAGTTCTGCTTTTATGTCATCTGCACGTTTTCTTTTTAACAGATATATTGCTAGTAAGAACTTATTTCCTAAGTGAACATCCCCTTTGTTAACAGTTTTAATTCAAGTCATGTAGAATAATGGCCATATTCTGTATTTAGTTTCACATGAGGCTTCAGCAGAGAATTAGGTGGGGAAAAGTAATTTCATGCTCTCACTGCGCTCTCTGAATTCTGGGCTTGATCAGGTCTGTTTGCTTCAGGCCAAAGAGCCCAGGGGTTTGAAGTCATAACTATATAAAATTCAGGGTCCATGTAAGAAGAAATAAAACTCAACAAAGCTTGGCACTGCTGTGAAATGATTTTATGAAGGGGCCAAAAATCACCTTTGGTTATAGGTTATAGTTCTGATACCTCACTGAAGTGAACGGTGTTGCCTGGAAGGGGCACGCAGGACAATTCCCCATGCTTTTGATGCTCACAGATCATTTTGGTAAACCTTATTCTTCCCAGCTTCACTCAATTTTTCTTTAAGAGAGGCCTTAGTAGATGAATCTAGTGCTGTGCTCTCTCTGTGTTTATCCTGAGGTCTATTTCTCTCTGATTTAGGGACTCTGTGAATTTATTTTTTTCTCTCCACTACAGAAAGTTCACTGGAATGTGTAGTGAAGTAATTGCATTTATACCACAGCTTTTATACCACAGCTAAACCTTTCCTTGTTTCTGCTGCAACGTTACTTCCCCCCACATAACTTTTTCTTCTGTCTTCCTTCTAATTCACCATGTCTTAACAACAAACAAACAAATAAGCAAACAAAAACAGTCAAGGAAGTATAGAGGAGGATTAAGAGAAACAGTAGCCATGAAATAAGTCAGGTTTCCATTAGAAAGGAAGGGGATGAAATGGCACCATTCAACGTATTGTTAGAGTGCCATCTCTCATAGAAATGCTAAATATTGAGGGAGGGAGAGAGG